>NW_027526361.1:54944656-55193722 GCF_048455015.1 Haemaphysalis longicornis | reverse complement strand
TCTGAGAGAGTGTCGTGTGTAGGTGTAGTGTCTTGTGTTGTTTTACGAAAGAGGTCCCAGTCGATGAACGTGTTGTTTCTTTTTGGGGGAGATTTTAGGTATGTGGGTACTTCGAGTTGGATGACCCTATGATCACTGCCGAAGTCCTGCCCAGTGTTAGCCCATTTAATTTCTCCTGTTATGTTTTTGGTGAATGTTAGGTCAGGTGTCGTATCTGCACAGACGCTGTTTCCCTGACGTGTGGGAAACAGGGGGTCGGTATGTAATGTTAGGTGTTCATTTTGTGCAGCTTCCCACAGCCGGTGCCCTTTAGGTGTGGCCCTTGGGTAGCCCCAAGCGGAATGCTGCGCATTAAAATCGCCCAGGATGACTATGGGTTGCTTACCCGCCGTACGCAGAGCTCCATGGATTAGGGAGAAAGAGGGCCAGAGTCCTTTTCCCTCGGACTGCTGTAAATATTAAGAACAAATAGGCCGGTTCGCCGATTTCCGTTCGTGACAATTTCGATAAATGTGTGATCCACCTCTCTGTCTATCTCGTGTTCTTGCGCTATCACATTACGGCGAGTAAAAATGGTTGTTGCAGGTGGATGTCGGGACTTAGGCATTAAAGTTTTGTAGCTGGCTAATTTGGCTACTGCGCCAACTTCTTGTAGGCAAATTACGTCAGGGATCGAACCCACAAGATTGTTTTCTAAGGCCTGCTGAAGTATGCCCCTCTTTCGGCGGTATCCTCTGCAATTCCACTGCCAAATGATGATGTTATTCAGCGCCATGGTCTTTTTCGTCTAATAATGAGGGGCGATTGTATTTTTGGATGCTTTCTTAAGAGACGGTCGAGATTCTATTTCTGCCAGTCGTGCTTCCAAGGCTGATAATTTAGAAAGGATAAGATCAGCCTGCGCTTGAAATGGTTTGTAGCTAGGGCTCATGGCCTCCTTAACCTCCTTAGAAATTTTCTCAATGCCTGCCATGAATTCCACTTTTGTGACGTAGATGGAGCTACAGTCCGATTCCTCTTTGGGGGACTACGGATGGAATGTGATGCAAGGACGACTTCGCTTTCCATGGGGAGTTCGAATCGCTATCTATAGGGACATTGGTATCGGCCACGTTTGCGTTGGTGAGTGTGACTATCTGTTTTTGTAGTTCAGCTACCATGGCGCTAAGCTTTGCGTTTTCTTCCAGGGTGTTCAATAGGAGTTTAAGTTCAGCTACCTCGCTATATGATGATGGTGGTGATGTTCGGGGAGCTACCATCTCAGCCCAGCTCACCTCTTTGCGGATGTTGAATTGTTGATCTTCTGGGAGGGATGCTTGGGTCCGTACGCAGGGCCCTGTGCACGGGTAGCGCCAGGTTTCTCATCCGTGCTAGCAGGTGGATCAGCAGCGGCCCTCTGCTTGCGGAAGCCTGGCGGCGTTGTCTTCCCACGGGGCGCTGATGGATGCTGGAACCATCTTGCCTTGGTATCTGGATGTTGGATGGCTTGCTTGAAAAAGACGGTGGCTTGAAGCGTCGCGTGCAGTTTTTGTCTCCAAAAGGGTGGTCTCCTTTGCAGAGGGGGCATTTAGGCGTGCACGAATATGAGTTGTCTTCTGAGGTATGCTGCCCACATCACTGGCAGGGGCTGGGTGTCGGATTCGGGCACACGTCAGCCCTATGACCCACTGCTCCGCAGGCAAGGCATGCTTCCGATTTTTGCTTGTGTATGTAGCAGCGAAATTCCGCTCCGCCGTAGTATGGACTTTAGGTCCGTCAAATGCGATGAAAGCGGTGTTTGTCGTCCCCATACGTCTGGCGTGTATCGCCTGGGGGTTAGCAGAATTCACGATGTTATCAATGATGTCTTGCGGTGTGTCCTCGGGCGGAATCCCGTGTATCACTCCTTTACAGGTGTCTTCCGGGGAGGCCACATAAGGGAGGGTGCTGCAGGCGTGATTCGCAATGTTGAGTTGGAGCACCATGCTGTATGTTTTCGCCCTCTCTATGCTTGGGGTTCTCATAACAAACACGTCCCACGTTGGGACGGAGGATGTCTTCTGAGCCTTGTAGTTTGGTGAGCCCAGCAGCAACGAGGGCTGCCGAGCGTAGGATGGCGGCGCTTATTTTGGAGACATCGAGTCCTCCTTGCGGCGGAAAACGACTTTCACGTGCTCCGTGGTAGTGGGGGTAGACGTAGTGCATGCTTAGCAGTCCCTTGCTTAATCGGAGAGGGGCTCACCGTTCCCTGCGAGGCTTCTCGGCGCGTAGGGCTTGAAGCCTTTTCTGACTGAGGTTGCGGTAGCAAACCATCCAGCCTGGTTCTTCGGTCACTTCGGAGGGGTCGATTTCCTCTCCCGGTACCGTCGAGATGTCCATGTCGGTAGTCGGAGTCGCTTCATCCGAGTTCGAAGCGGGCGCCATGCGTTGAGGTGCGTTGGTTGCCGACGTGGTTGCCGTTGGGCGGCGAAGAGAAGGGAGGGGTGGGGGGGGGGGGGGGGGGGGTTTATTAGGTTTAGCAGCGCAGCCTAGCGTGGTGGGCGCTGAGCGCACCGGCGGTAGCAAATTAGAACATACCATTCCTGCCTTTGTTTTACCTTTTTTTCGTACTTCTCCTTATGAAAACGTTCTCACTGCTCCGTAGGACTGGTCCGGGGGTTTCCGGGGCGAAAAATCCACTCGTGGGATTCCTTTCAGACGTCCGACGACGATTTGGACTCGGAGAGAGGGATCTTTCGCAGGAGCGATGTGAACAGAAGCAGAGGAAAAATATTCAAGGCCATACCCACTTGCGAGGATGGATGACCAGCGATCTGTATACGTTGTGGTAAGAAAGCTTGCAAAGACTTTACTGCAATTCATCTGGCGTAGCAAGTCAGACGTAGCTCCGCTGGTATCGCCAGCTTCATTAAAGGTCGTTCTCTTTCTCTCTCTTATTGTCACTTAGTAACGACGACCACAGTGGCTCTGTTGTCATTACACTGATCAGCATACCCGCACCTGCAGACACATCCTTGGACAATGTCAGAGCGACGCATGTACACCAGCGGGAGGTCGGTTAGGCCGAGTTGGTGTGGCATCGCAAGCCAAATGTTCCCAACACGAACTCATGAACCACCCCCTTGTTCCGACACTTCTACATTAAAAATCCCTGACTATGACCGCAGGGGCGGTGTCCTCGCAACTAACCATTGTCCGAGGACACATAAGCACATTTTAACGGTTCTCGAAGGGCTTCGAGAACGCGTAGCGGAAGTAGAGCTTGTCCCGTTGCAATTCAGTCCTTACATTTTCCACGCCAACCTCCTTCAACATAGCGGGCTTGGATAGCCTAGGACCGGCTTTGACGAACCTTGCTTCCCGGGCCAGGTTTATCAAAGCCCGTCCGGGGCTATCCAAGCCGTTTCCTAGTCATATAGGCGTTTCCTAGTCAGCACAGCCTAGCGACGCATGACCCTGTATAGGGGAATCTTTGAAGCTATGTCCACGTGCATGTTGCCCTCAATTAATCGCTCAGAACCACTTGGTCTCGTGGTTCCGCTCCTGCGAAGTAAACATCCTAACCCGGTTCAAATCCCGTTACCGCTTCCTTTTTTTATTTTCAAGGGTTTGTCATTTTCAATAGCAACATTTGTTATGACGCATGTAATCTAGTTATGACATCTTTATGCATTATAAATGGGATTTCGGGTATTTTCGTTGCCTTTTGGTCAGTTCCAGCTACGGCTTCTTGTACCTTTTTGCGGGTTTTCCCCTTTTAGGTCGGTTTCGGCTATTTCTGTTCACTATTTTTCTACACCCTGTTTTTTTCAACCATTGCATGTCCGTTTTGGCTGCTGTTTATTTAGGTTCGGGTGGTTTCGTATGCTTTAGCTACGTTTATGCTGTGATATAACCCCAATAAGCAAGCTCAGTTGGCGGCTGGCTGTACTGACTAGGAAACGCATACACGCGTCCCGGGACATTATCGACATTTAACGTTGCGTTTATTAGTTTTTGCTCCTCCTCCTCCTCCTCCTCCTCCTCCTCCTCCTCCTCCTCTTTCCATTTTTCACGATTAGCTTCGCGATCTGCTTCCGCCCTATGCTTTCGAATAGCTTTAATTTGTCTGCTACACACGTGGCGCCGCTGCTCGTTCCGGCCGCCAAGTATCGAGAGTTAACGACGATGTTGGATTGCACGGCCTGTCTGTTCGCTCGCTTGTCTGCGTTATTGCGACAGACAGACAGACAGCCAGACAGATAGACAGAAAGACAGAGAGAGAGAGAGAGAGAGAGAGAGAGAGAGAGAGAGAGAGAGAGAGAGAGAGAGAGAGAGAGAGAAACTTTAATAAACCAAAGGTTAATGCAGCTTTGTGGCCGTAGACCATATTGCTTACGGAGATGAGGTTTAGTGCAGTAGAGGCAAGAACGGTGAACGGTGAGGACGTCCGTTTTTTTTACAGCGCTAAATCTTGTTTCCGTTGTTGCGACCGGGCGGGGGCCGACTGGAGCCGGGAAGAGGTCCAGAGCTGATAGGCCAACGTAACTGTTTACTTCATAGCGAGAGGTGAGCCGAGGCCAAAGAACAATGCCCGACGGGCGAGGTTACAATACAGGACTCGAGCAGAGCGACAACATCGATTCGCTGCTCTAACAGGAATGGTTTACAACGCTTGGGCAGCTCTATTTATACCCAAAAGCGATAACTGTCAAACGCAACAGGCTGGAACACGCACAACACTCTTTCCAGAGTTCGTAAGCCGTTCACAGCCTCGGGCACGTTGAGTCCGAGAGAGGGGAGAGGAGGACTCCGTTGCGATCGACGGGGCCTCTGTGTCCTTGAAGAGCGTGGAGACGAGCCACGCAGGCAGCCGCCGAAGTTCAGCCGCCGCAGGCAGCCGCCGAATGCGCAGAGAGCGAGGCGTCTGACGCGGCTTGTCGCTACTTGTCACCGACATGATTGCGCCTGTTTTCGAAGGCGCACGAGTGGCTTCGCCGCACAGCCGAGGAGTGATGCGGGGAAGTACTGCGGCGCTGGCCGATTCGTAACACCGTGAACCAACTGGCCCAACAACGCGTTTTATTGAAGTTCCGTAGCGCGTCGGCTCCGATGGCTGCCCGACCCGTGAGCCCCCTCTGGAGATCCACCTTTGAGTGACACGGCGCTGCTTCCCACGGATCGAGAGAGGCGATAGGAGGGAAAGGCCCACGTATGATGATGTACTACGGTCCGTTCTCCGCAGCGCTGGTAGAGTGCTGTGGGATATAGCGAGGGGTGAATGGGATGCATGGCTATACAAGGGATCGATTCATGTTGAATCTGGCGCCAAAGGTGTTCCTCTTCCACTCATAGACCTCCTGCGCTGGAGTTTTGGCGACATGCAGCGCCCCTAGCGGCCGATGCCTCTGGGTAGTACAAAAGCAGACGACCCTCGCCGCCCTCCATGTGTTTTCAATTACAAGCCAGAGTGAAAGTTGGTTGTGGCGCTTTGTAGCGTGTTTAAACGACTGCATACTGTATGAAATAGCCCTTAAAGTAGCTGCAGAGGCTAGACAAAATAATATCCGCTAAAAGAAGCCGATTTGTCGGCTTTCTTTTGAGCGAGCTGTCGCGGTGGTCGCGGCGTGGGACAGTATCGCCAGGTCGGGTGGTTTAACTGTTTGACGACAATTACAGTTTTTTTCTTCTTGCGTGCGGTCGACAAAGGAAAGTTCACGAGTAGCATAAACACGGAATGCTGCTCATCTTACATCCTGAGGTAACTGCAAAAGGTTGCTTCATCGGGAGCATGCAAGCGAACGCAAGAATTGCGCAGCCTACTCAGTTGACACTGCTGGCCTGGCACCGCCTTTGAAACGAGTGGAAACTTTGCTTCGTATTTTCGCAAACTAAATGATTCTTGCGTAACGTTTTACGACGCACGATTTACGAACGGCAGGGTACATGTATACTAGCGAGTACGTGGGGTACCAATTAAATAAACAAATTAAGCGCTATTAAAGGACGCAAAGCACGCACCAAATCACACGCCCGCTGCCTGCAGAGATGAGTACTTCTATATTTATTTATATACGATCATCACTGACTGTGTTGGTTTTCTAGTGCAGGGGTCGTCGAATCTGAACGCCGACACGCCAGTTTTGACTTCAAATGGAGTTAAGGCACATTCACACTGCGACGAAAGCGACGTGAATTCTGTCGCTTTGTCGCGCGACGGCAAGAATTGCCATTCGCCAAAAACGGACGTCGCGCTACAAAGCGACGGAATGCCCGTCGCTTTCGCTCGCTTTCGTCGCTAGTGTGAACGGGCCTTTATACAGCGGGACAAGAACAGAGAATTGGCGTCCTCCAGTTGAATTGCCCCCCCCCCCCCCCCTCTCATCTTCACAACGTTTATAGACATATCTATAAACGTTGCATCTTCACTCTTCGCCAGATTATTGTCAAATATTATTACAAATTCGCTGAATTTTTTTCTCTTTGCATTCAAACATTCAAAGACCCCCTCCTCCTCCTCACCTCCCCCCCCCCCCCCCCCCCCCCCCCCGATTTGCTGTCCAGCCCTCCGCCGTGTCGGCTGCATGGAACTCGGCCGTTGCTGACCCTCATTCTAGGCTATTAAGTGCGAACTGGGAATGTATGCTGCAAGAGCGTAATTAAGTAAAGTGAGAGCAAACAAGGAAAGCGAGCGGCCTCTTAGTTCGCCCGACCACTTTGTTTTACGGCCACTAATTTCGGAATCGCAAAACAGATTTCACGCTTCTGATGGTCGCAGCATTTTGACACTGAGACACGCAACAAAACAGCAAGCTAACGCTGCACCATGTATTCATAACGGCGACGCAAACGAGCACTGTTAAAATGAAAGTGCACGCATAGTGTGCAGGTACGCAAAAGAGCGGCGCACCGCAGCAGGCGAGCCTGCGGTCCGCCGGACTCGCTGGCTTTTTAAAGCGCGATCATAGCCGATTGCGTCACTCTTCTTTTTTGATCGGCTGTTTTTGACAAGTTTTTTGTCACCTAGAGTATTAGTTTAAACTAGAAATTTTACTTAAAATTTCCCTTCGTACGACCATCGATCGGTGAACCTGCGAGTAGCAGACGCCGTCACGGTCCCGGCACTTTCGTCGGCGCTGTAAACGTGTTTAGCGCTGCAAAGCTTTTTCCCCTAATGCCAAGTTGATCGCTGAAATAGATCGGACGCGTCGGGGATGAGCTGGTGACCCACGTCGCAAAATAATCGGGAGCGTCGAGCTCATTTTGTTTCTGTCAACACGGGATCCTATGGGACCCGCGCAGCTTTGTACTACCCGGAAGTACTGCCCGGAAGCCGCTTGCGCAGCGCCCCCTGGGCAGCGCAGGAGGCCTATAGGGATAGGTGGGTGGGATGGTATTTTCGGCGGTGGAGGCGGTAATATTCCACGATGTATCACGGCCTGATGTGGTTCCACAGGAGGCAGGGCTGGCATATAACAGGCCCAGGAGACTTCAGCTGCGGTGTACTGCCGTTGATGGCCACCTTTCGCTACACCGCAAAATCACAAGGCGTTCTATGGAACTACTCGCGCTGTGGAGCCCCTCGGGAATTTTATTTGTAAATTTTTCTTTGACGCAGACAGAAAATGTATTAAAAACTGGACACCGCTGTAAAAAATTTACGGGTGGTTTGGCAGCGGCAGCCCCGGAATATCCTGCGAAATAATCGTGTAGTTCATTCCTCCTATGTGCTATAACTGCGTGGGTATGGACGCTCACTTTGGTAGGCTTCGCAACATTCCTCTGGGTATACGGGCACAGATTTCTTCTAGTTGTCGACCTGCTTGGTAATTCATGTTCTTTTGAGCGATTGCTACCCCCCCCCCCCCCCAAACAAACAAACAAACAAGAAGAGCATTAGTATAGGAGGTATTCATTGAAAAGTTTAGTCGTCAATTTCTTAGCTTGGCAACACTGGAAACGGCCACGGACATGGCTGCTCCGCCGCGGACATGGCTCAGCTTGTGCCACTGCGTCCGCATGCCGATTAAAAAAAAATGCCGGCGTGGGTCGTCTGCTTCTATTCAACCCGATTCTCAACGGTCTGCGTCAGTAGAGATATCATTATTCGCACTCACATCGGAGTCGAGTCATTACAATGCATTCGGTGGGGTAGAGCTATAGTGAACTGGAAGTAGAGCTTGGAACGTCCGACCCATATCATGTGCTTGACACGGACAAGTACCGCCATCCCGCGGGGCCCGACGTAACCAGTGACGGCGCATGGTTTCCTACACGCGCGCCTCGCTAGTGAATACAAGCTAGCGGTAGACTTTCGGATTTTGCAGCGACAAACTTGTATTCGTGCCCCAGTAACTCTAAACTTATATCCGAAACGCTGTGGGATTTCTTTTACTGCGAAATGTACTCTTAGCTCAATTCTACGCATTCTTTCGGTAAGTAAAGGGGGTTTAGTCGGCATCTTTTAAATCGGTTTAGGGACGGTGCGCGACGTACCAAAACGTGTAACTAACGTTTTGCATTGCACCGAAAGTGCCTGGTTCGGGGGCCATGGAGATAAAATAAAAGTCTAATTCATTTGAAAGACTGCTTTGTCCCGGTGATACCAATTTTATCAGAAACTTCGAACTAACGAGGGAGATGCAGTCGAACCTCGTTATAACGAACAAAATCGGGGCAGTGAAGTAGCTCGTTATATCCGATATTCATTGCAACCGTAGAGGTAAAAATCGCCTCTAATAAATCAGCAATCTGGCTCGCGCAACAGTCCTAGACAAAAAATGCATATTTCTAGGCTTCGAATCCACTATAAACGAGGTAATCCAGCCTTATCCGTCTCCTTGTGGCATTTCAGACTAAACAGACCAGAACGTGAAATCGTGAAATTACAACAGAACAAAGTTCGTTCGGCAAAACAAACCTGCGTTCTTATTTACTTCAAGGAGGATGTGGCCTTCGCCTGGTGGCTTTTCACAGTCTGAGTGGAATGAAATTTTTCACAGTGTCCACGCAACGAAGGGCCTTTTCTACTTGTGCAGTCTTTCAAGCTACTAAAAAATGGTTGTTTTGTCCCATATGCTAGCTGTCGAGTTTTGAGCCTCGCGGAAACCAAACATTTCTTCGTTATAGCGGATATCGCGCGGCTCTCGCGGTTTCGGTTTCGTTATAAAAAGAACAGGTGTCATTGAAACGAAGCGTGACCGAACGAACTTCGTATTTAGTTCGCTATGTCTGATAATTCACTATATCAGTGTTCGCTATAACGAGGTTCGACTGTATTACAGAAAACATGTGAAGCAGTGGCGACTCCCTCGGTACTTTCCGGCAACTTTTCTGTGACGTCACAGAATATTGTTTGTGCGATTGGCGGCCGCCTAACTAACCCATCGCTGAGACACATGACTGGACGATTGTAGTGGGGCTAACGCGCAGTTAACGCACTGAAAATTATGTTGTTAGGGCTGGAACATATTACGTCACTCGTGCCCTTAACACGCCACTATAGCACGAAATGTGAAAGTTTTTCAATACTTCTTGTGTTTTTTTTTTTTCGGTTAAAAAGTTGCTTTTGTTGCAGGATTGGGTCTGAGTGATATGCTGAAACCTAGTTCATTCAAATTAAACAAAACTGCATTTTGTCTTTATGGCCCCTTTCGCTTTGAAAGGGCCATGGCATGATTCGCTTTGAAACCTTACGGTGACGTGAACCGGTTAAATGGCTAATGTGCTGTGAATATGAGTACAAGAAGTACGTTTTTAGATATCGACGTCAGATCTCAAAGTGTGGCGGGAGGCCTAACGATTCAAGTTTAGACATAACTTTAACTAAGTCTGAACTTACTTGAGTCGTCAACTTAATTAGGTCCATGTAAGTCTAAGTCGTTCTGACAGCCGAGCTTTACAACGTGTCAAACAGCGGCATACTCAATGTGCGCCGAGCTGTGGGTGCTGTTGTATATACCCGCGTTGCACCTTCTTTCTGCTGCGCATAAACCTTTGCGCGGGCGAGTAATAAAGTAGGAAACACGGGATGCTTCACTGAGTGCACCGTTCTTCCCACCTGTGAAATCAGCTGACGTAGGCTAATTGCGATTTAGATATAAAAGAAGAGTTCTGAAGGCAGAAACCAGCAATGATGCGGCATCTGGCAAGTGCTGGGAAGTCTGGGGACTGTTTGAGCGAATTTTGGCACTACTTTTCGGTATTGCGATGTTATAAAACGAGTAAAACGGTTTTGTATTGATCCCAAACATTCAGTCAGCTTATAACAAAACACCGGTACACAAAAATGAAGTTCGTTGTATCCATTTTTCGATATATCTGAACAGAAAATATATGTACACAAATGGTAACGGGAAATGAAGGTTTGTTCTTTATAGCCGGGATTTCGTTAAAACCGGGTTCGCTATAAGTGGACTATACTGCACGTGGTTATGAAGAAGTAAAAATTGATGACACGTTCTCCGGCTTTGACCGAACTAACCTTAAATAGCTAGCCAAAACAGTAAATCTACATATCCGATAGGACAGCCGTACACAGTGCCTGGCTGA
The DNA here is from genome assembly GCF_048455015.1 of Haemaphysalis longicornis. NCBI lineage: Eukaryota > Metazoa > Arthropoda > Arachnida > Ixodida > Ixodidae > Haemaphysalis > Haemaphysalis longicornis. The sequence goes on along the minus strand of NW_027526361.1, from coordinate 55,183,213 downwards.
AAAAGGTAATTCCGAGACTCCGAAGTGGGTCCGCAGAAAAGCACTCGTCTTCTCGCTCCATTTAACCTGCGACTAGTTAATTCAGCGCCTGATTTAAGAGACTGCTGCCTGCTGAAAAGCCCTCACGACCAACGCTTCTTCCGTTTTCTTCTCTTTACTTTTTTTTTCACACGGGTACGAGCCGCGCTCGCACGGCGTGTTGGAGAGGCTGCGCGCCGCCATTACTGCCCATGGATTCGCACACACACGCACACAGAGTGCTTGGGCCTCGAACCGGGGCCAAGTACCTGCAGGGCAGATAACGGGCCCCCGAATACTCTATGTATATCTTCGCTGCGCCGCCGATGGACCTGACTGCGCCGAGCGGCCGCGAACGCTGTCAGCGCCCATAAAAGCGCTCGAGTGCGGCGTGTAAGAGCCCGACGAGGAAATCCAATTGGTGCCTAATGGACCCATTTTACATCGATTGCCCGACGGGAAACTCGAAGCACATGGCGCCCGCGTTACACCCTTCATCCAATTACAACCGGTTGCCTTGATCCCGAAATTTCATCTTGTCGGCGGCAATGTCGTTGGCTGCATCGCGACCGACGGGCGCAGCGGAGATAAACGCCACCCAGATAGAGAAGAAGGCTCCGTGGCAGCGTACGTCATCTCGTTTAGGTCAGCCTGCGGATGCGAGTGGATGATTAGAAAATATCAAATTGCAGGAGTCCAACGAGGGCATTTTATCAGTATCACCAGGTGGGTATAGAACTCTGGGCGTTAGTCATTCGGCCTTCTTACCTAGCTTGTGTTGACCAAAGCTGTGGCGCGAGCAGAGTGCCGCCTGCATACCGCCCCCATCCTCTCCTTCCTCTCCAGTTTGTGACGTTACTCGTTGGTTCCATCCCCCGTGCTTCTGGTCTTCGTTCTTGGCGGTGGGGAGGGGTGAGCAGTGATGGAGCAGTTTCGAGGCATCAGCAGCATCCCAAGACCGTCGCGTGACCGCGATCTTCGCGAAGAGAAGGAAGGAGCGCGCCCTTGTGCTTTCGTCGCTTCCTCGTTGCATCTTTATGCGGTCTGGCGGGAAAATTCAATTGGGGCGTCCTTCGCTTCGAGCTTCACCGCTTCAACGGGCAAGCCACTCAAGTCTCGGCAGTGTCCTGTAGTTACTGCAGTTGGGAGCGACGAAGGAGCGTTGCTCCGCACTTTTGGTAATGGTCTCCGAGCGTATTCTTACGTGCACGGCACACCCGCGTGGTGCTTGGTTCATGCGGCTGGTAATATGGAGAGTATATGACCTTATCCTCGATGAACGCCATTCAGCATAAGGGAAGAATACGCGTACAGTGGTGAAGGAAGCTGAAAGTGAAATGCGGGAGGGCGGAACGAAATTTTCGCTCACGCGTTGAAGCAAAAAAGTAAAGCTTATTTCTTCCGTTGAACTATTTTATATATGGAGTTCGAACTTGACATCTCGGTAGCCTTATTACCCCGGATCTCTCATTCCCATGGGAGAAATCCTTTACAGCACGTAGATCAAATAACTCCGTGGGTCATACACGTATTTATATTTGGCTCAAACATATTACAGCGCTTTCACCCTTGTCAAACTGTATGAACATTTGTGATCGTAATTCGAAACCGGAAACCAGAAAGAATATTTCCAACGTGCCAATGATGCAATACCCAAACTCAATCACAGGAATCAACACAGCAATAATTATTGAGAATTTAATTCCGCGGTCACGTTTAGTTTTTAACAGTGAAGTTGTTCTTGGTCGAAGCTTTCACGAGAAGAAATTTGGTAACGAGGTCGCAGCGATGTGGAGAGGGCATAGCTAGCGAGGAGGAGAGCAAGCTCCAAGCACACATGCAACAAGTTAAAGGAATGCTTGAACGAGACGCTTATATAGGCAAAGCTTTTCTAAACTACTACATCTGGTGGCAATGTTTATACTTGTCAATATTGTTGAGGTAAAAGAAAACATTAAGCATATTTGAGGCAATACATCAATACATAAGTGATATTTGCATTGTTCTTTTGTTTAAAAATACGTGGCTGCTTCATTTTTGCGACAGCAAATAAACAAATACGCCGTTTGGAAAACAACAACCGCTCGCAACGCCCCCTCGTGGCAGTGTTCCAACTGCAAAAGTAACGAAAAGTTCCAGTAGATGGCGCGAGCAGTGAAACACGGCAAAAATGAATTGGCGCGAATGGGAATCGATCTGGTGGCTTTGCGAAGTTCATGCAGCTTAGTCTTGCGATCAGAAAAAGCCAGGCAGCTCCGCTGTTAACATCAGCGTTCGTGACGTTCAGTGAAGCTGGGCTTTCTTTTTTTTTTTTTTTCTGTTCGGAATGTTTTTGTTTTTCTTCTTCCTGAAGGCCACGCCGAAACTGAACACAACTTACAGCTTTCGCAATAAATCTTGGCGCATCCGGTGCCCACGTCACAGCATACGTCACCAGGCTATACCGGGGCAGAGAACGCCAGGATGCCGGTATTTCTTCTTTTTCGTGGTCATACACATTCAAGGAGGGTGACACCTCCAAAGGAGGGGGTCTGCTTCAATGCGACGTTCAGTACCTCCCACCTACATTCAGGAGTGACCAGAATCACCGGCGTTTGCAAGGTGATGACGTCGGAGCAAAACATGTCGGGAAACATTGCCGTAAGGATTACTGACTTTTCGGAAGTTTGCTTCAGGTACAGTTACAACTGCCGTCCACGACATCTCGTATTTATCTTTCCCCGAGAAAACACCCCCGAGAGGTCACCATCGCAAACAAACGAGGGCAGAGCAGGAAAACATCAAACCGTCCTATAGTAGCCCGCATCAGAAACTAAAGTCGAAACAAGGAACGAAGCGATCAATCGCCAAACGTTCTCTCGAGATCTCTCCAACAGAGGATCCTCTCAGGGTCGAGGCCCACAAGCGATGCTCTCGCCAACCTAATTGGGAACGGGCGTTCCAGGTAGGTCATGTGTACACGAATCAAACACAGCTAGCAAATCTCTCGCATGAGGAGAAAAATGCCGTTCATCAGTCGTTAGGATTGCGCTCGTCCCGCGAATGGGGACAAAACAAAGGCAGTGGATGTGCGCCATGACACGAGTGAAGAGCAAGAGAGTACGCTCTCCGTGGCCGTGCGACCGAAAGGAAACAGTCGAGCAATCACCAGCTTATCTGCCGCCGGCATTGCTTCTACATCTCCGCTCCGAGCCGATCACTTCTTATCAACTGCCTCTGCAGCCGTTTCTCTCCATAGCTCCGTCATTACTCATAATTGCTCGTTTGGATCCTTTTTTTCCGAGAGAGAGACGGAAGCGAGCTAGCCTCAGCCGCCGTAGGCAAGCTTAATAGGCACACGCAGTCGAGAGTGCACTTCGTACGGCAGTGCCGAAAGGAACAAATGCATCTCCCTTTTTGTTCGTTACGGGGTCTGTACGGTACTTCAGCGGTAGGCGCTCAGATTTCGGAAACTAGCAGGCGATCGCAGTGCAGTCGGAAATGCGTGCACGTATATGTCGACGCATGAAAGGCTGGAAAAAAAGTGATTGTTTGGATTGTTCGTCATGGAACGAAAACTCGTGTTCTGAACGAAAATCAAACTAGACTGAAGTACTGTGGAGAGTATACAGGCTGCTTTATTGCGCATTTGTTATATAAGCAGCGTGTCATTACGCAAGAATAATATGCCTACGGTGTTACGGTGGCTCAGGAGAATAACAGGCACAAGCCGTCAAATGGAAGCGATCCCTCTTCAAAAATGCTCCTCAGGCAGGCGTCCTTAATTAGACGAGAACGTCGTTCCTACGTCGTTAGGGGAGCGTTCACTTTCTCTAAGCTTCGAACTCGATCGCTCATTTTCGTAGAAAACGACGCACGCCGTCGTCAAAGGTGCACCTGTTTTGGGATCTTTCATTTTTTAGCTCCCTTTTCCGCCAGATTTGCTGATCACGATAGGGACATCATTAAGCTTACAAGGGGAGCTTTATTGCCTTAAGGCGCTTTCAGCAGTCTCGGGCTCCTTCCATAGGCTGTCTTTTTAGAACGAGGGATCACCTGGGACTACTTTTAAGCTTAGCCCGCGTGAGAAGTATACGTATACGCTGTTATAGAGCCTGTGGAAATCTTACAAAATATGGCCCGCTTTACGGTGGTGGGAACAGACGACGTTTTCCTCTTATAACTGAGCGACGCTCCTGACGATATTTTACTAGATAATCAAATAAGTTCTAGCAACCGCTTCAACGTTTTAACCCTTCCTTTTGGATGAAACATGAGCCAAATCGTAGACTCGTAGCCACTCCTTTCATCGCCCGCAAAATTGTGGTTTAAATTTCGCGCCTTTTATTTTAACTCCTGTGTTTTTCGCGAACAGTGTGCGAGCCTGTGTGCTCATAAAGGTGCTGTTTATTACGAACGAGAAGCAATAAACCACTTTCAGGGGGCAAAGTGAATATTTGCGCGGTTTTTGCAGTGTCATGATGGTGGCCCAATTAGCATTTGTTATTATTTTGTACTAGAAGGGAACATATAATAACTTTGCTCCAGCTGGCATGTTAAAGCCACCCCTGGTGATGCAACACGCGGGTAATATTTATGCTCCCAACGCAGTTGCCTTTGTTATCCGCTATAAAGCTACCACTCCAGTAACGCTTTGAGGCAGTGTCATCATTGTGAAAACAGCGGTTACGTCGATCTACTGGAGCTGCCTTTCGTCATAAAGAGCGCTGCGAGAGAGAGAGAGAGACTCCTTATAACAGAGAAAGCAGAGAGGTTTGCCAGCATGAATTCGCCGACATGCTACTCTGCGTGGATCGGGGGAGAAGGAAACAAATGAAGTAGATGGAAGAATACGAGTAGTAGACAAGAAGAAAAGAATAAAAATTAAAAAGAAAAGAGCCCGGTAATGTTGTCCGCTTCATTGTGAACATTCATTGTAATAATTCATTGTAAACTGTCAATAAAGTGAAAAATACGTAGATTTCCTAAGCTATACAAATGCACAGTAAATGAGGGTTCTCTATACCTTTACCACGTTACCTGGTCCACAATTTTATTAGTTTGAAGACGGAGCTTCGAGCAAGATCACGTGAGCCAAGCGACCCAGGGAAAAAATCACTGCGGAGAAGGACCAATGCGTGTGGGTGAGAAATTACATGCGCAAGTGCGCGCGTCTGTGGCGAGATTACATGTGCACCAGGGTCGAGTACGAGTTTTCGAGATGCAGCTAGAAACGCAGACTTGGGGATTTCAAATGCGGAGCACTATTACTGGGGAGAGGCGTGAACGCACCAGATATCACGAAGAGAACTCGCTGAGGAGAGAGGCAAATGCAGGAGCAACAAATCAGACCCTTCACGTTACTCTAGTAATGTTTTATCAGCAATAAAAACGGCCCCATTCCTAAGCGGTGGGAAGGGATTAATTAATGACACATGACCTGCATATACAATAATTAAATGCACTGAGGCCTCCCCTTTGAAGCCAACGCTATCTGGCGAGTGGCACAATGCGTGGCCAATATGCTCTAAGAGAGATGTCCGGCGTGCAAGCCTCTGGTATGCGATCTTCTAGCGCTGCGTCATTACTTTGTGTAGACCTTCGATATGTGGTCATGGTGGCGGGAAAGTTGACTGGTGCCCGTAATGTAGGCCATGTTGGCAGGTGAGCTTTCTACGTTGTGCCGGCTTCGAAGAACTACAGCGTCTCGCTCGTGTTCGTATATAGTGGGGAAGTTTTTTTTTTTTTTTTTTTTTTCGCAGGAGAAATACCGTTTAGATGAAAACCGCAGCGCGTGCAATGCCAACGGAAGATGAGGGCGTGACTTCAACAATAGTCTGCAAGTCGACGCGTAACTGTGTACAAAGTACATGCCCGCACAAGCCATGCTGTGCGCACGTAAGCGTCGCTGCACACGTGCCACTACGACGGGAAGAGTGTACGAGCGAGCAGGGTGAGATGTCCCGAGGGCAGAGTCCTAATGGGCCGGCGACGCAGGCGGGGCCTTGTTAGCGGGCCGACGAGCGCCGGCGGGGTTCTACAGCAGCAGTCCTTTTTGGTCGGCCGGCGGCGCATCGTCGTTAGGTGCTTGACGACGATGTGTGCCCTTGTTAGACGCCAATCATTTAAGCTGGCCCGTGCTTCTTCTCACAGCCCCGGGGCGACGACGGGCCACACACAGCTCGGTGGGCGATAGGATTGGGCGGCAACACAGCACGCCGCGTGCAAACCGGTTGGCCCCTCCTCGACTCACTCTGCCACTCGCCAACTCATTCACTCACTCACCTACTGACTCGCTCACCCACTCACTCACCCACTCACCCACTCACTCACTAACCCACTCATTCACTCACTCACCTACAAACTAGCTCACCCACTCACTCACTCACTCACCCACTCCCTCACTCACCCATTCCCTCAGTCACACAATCACCCACCCACCCATCCACCTACTCATTTGCTCACTGACTTACTCACTTACCCACCCGCTCACTCGCCCACTCACCCACTCACTCACCCACTCACTCACTCACTCACCCACGCACTCACTCACTCACTCACTCACTCACTCACTCACGCACTCACTCACTCACTCACTCACTCACCCACGCACTCACTCATTCACTCACCCGCTCACTCACCCACTCATTAACTTTCTCACTCACTCACTCACCCACTCACCTACTCACTCACTCACCCACCCACTCACTCGCCCACCCACCCACCTATTCACCCACCCACCCACCCACCCACCCACCCACTCATTCACTCACTCACTGCTTACACAGGTAATATTCAACTCTCAACAGAGACGAGAATTCACGTGCGCTTACGCAGCACCCCACCGGCGCCGTCTTCTGAGAATCCGAATTCTTCTTCGATCAAAGCGAGTGGCCTGCGCCAATTGAAGACCGTTATCAAGTGCTGAGAAGTCCTGAAGACGGTGAAAAGAAAAGTATGGCGAGTTCGGAGCACATATGACTGAAGTACTCGCTTCTGGCCAGGCCAGTGATCACCGACGATAGCTTGCATTAACTGCTGGGGAGTTCGATGCGCAAATCAAAGTTTAAGCCCGGTGACGAGAGGATCTCTGTGTCCTCGCCGCCCCGCAGTGCGTGCTTTATCAAGTTTAAGCTGGATGTACCTTATTTCAGAAGCAAAATCAGGCCTTGATCTTCCTTCTCCCTTTGTAATGTTTGAGAAAAGGCCACCTTCCCGGAAAAACTTATACTTTTCACTTCTTTGGTTTTGGAAATCGCGAACATACAACGTTCGTTATCGGTTATGGTGCTGCTGCAAGCTATACTTAAGTCAAAAGTCGTCCGTCGTTCATCGTAGCTGGTCCTGCAGACTCAAGGGCCCCGTCGAAGGCCTCTCAAGAGTGTACCTCAGAGGCTTCCTTCGAGTTTGCCCCAGAGGAGACACGTGTTTTTATTAAAACTTACAGTTGTATTTTATGTTGAGCACATCAAAGACGTCGTCCGAAAGATGGTCGTTCTTAAGCTTTTTGATTCAGTTTCCGAGACGCCGTTTGCAAACAGCTAGGCTTCTCATTTTCTTATTTTTTATACTGGTAGAATCAGTTGATCAGCACAGCGGAACTTTAGAAAACGAGTCAGGGATTTTCGTTGTTGCGGGTGAGTGTGGCGGTGAATAGATCACAATACAGACTTAGGTTTCAGATGGAAACATATTTATTTATTTATTCAGGTACACCTAAATTCCCACCGCAAGAGGGTGTTACATAGGGGGAGCATTTGTATACATCAAACAAACAAAACATGAATAGGTGCTAACAAAATCACAAACCATAAATGTAGAAAAACACAAGCAATAAGAACTTTTCAAGCACATAACTAAAAATCACATAACTACAAAGAAGAAAAAAAAGCATGTGTAAGCAAGGAAAGCACAATTAGGTCGGTTCATTCCTTAACAAGACTTGAAATTTTGTCATATTAGCTTCAGTGGCAATGTGCTGCGGTAGGTTATTCTATTCTATTATTTGCGTGGAATAAATGACTGTGCGAACGCAAATGAATGGCAGGTGATACGCTTAACTTTGCAAGAATGATCGCGCCGTGGGAATGTAACAGCGGGTGAGTGAAAGAAGTCGTCACGAAGGCGCTCATGATGATACAATTTATAAAAAAAGGTGTTAGGCGAGCATTTTGTAGTGACCCTTCAACCCTCATGCAGTAGTGCTAACCGAAACTTGGTTAAGGGAAGGCATTAGTGATGGCGACATAGTTCCTCCATTCCACAAGATTTACAAAAGAGACAGAGAATATAGCGTTAGTGGAGTAGCCGTTATTGTAAACAGAAACTTCTCAGTCCCTGTGCTCGAAGAGACACCCAGCCATCAAAGTTTATGCCTATGTGGGTTTAACCTTATTGTGGTTTGCCATTCACCGTATGCTGACCCGGATTTTCTGGCCAAACTAAAGCACTGCACGGGTCTGATCTTAAGGCCCGAGCCCAACCCGGGCCCGTAACACCTAGCCCGAGCCCGGTCCGAACCCGGGCATTCATAAGTGAGCCTGGCCCGAGCCCGGCCAGGGCCCTCCATCTCAAGCCCTGGCCCGGCCCGGCCCGGCCCGGTAGTTTATTTTTTGGCCTAGGGATGGCCCGCGCGTGTGTGACCAGGCCCGGTCTTTGACGCTGAAGCAAGTTTGTTTATTATATTCAGGCGATCAGACGGAGCATCTAGTCTGTACAAGCACGTCATGAACTGAAACGCAACTAATAAGGGTTTAAAAGTGCACGTAGTTTAGCTTTCACCGTCTGCAGTTCACGCCACATCGGCGTAATAATAGCTCGTATTCTTGCACGAGAGACATTATCACCTTTTATTACCACACTGGTTGTCTAGGTCACAAGTTGGTATTGCTGAAATTTTTTGATCCGCGTTTGAATCAACAAGTATGTACGTGCGTTGAAATACTTCACCTCCAGTGGTTAATTAAGCGGTGGTGTTTCTCTGGCACGCGAGTTTGATTCCCGGCCACGGCAGCCGCATTTTGATTGGTGCAACATCTAAAACACACGTGTACATACATAGACCTCCAGGATGTCTGGATTAATTCCTTCCCCTCTTGGGCATTCCTTGTAATCGTCTCTCTGGTATGTTATACACCAAAATATAAAATCTTGATGCAGTACAAGAAATGTCACTAAAATTACAGTATAGTGACCATCAGACCTAGCAAAACACGTTTTTTAAAACAATGCGTACAAATAACTGCAAGAAGCGCGCAAAATAAACCAAGAGTAGCCATTTTGATGCTTTTTTCTACACTTCACGTAGGAACTGTTAACGGCCGTGCCTATGAATTCAAGCCCGAGCCCGGCCCGGGCCCGCCGATAATCGACTTCGGGCGTCCCGCGGCCAGGCCCGCGGGCCAGGTCGGGCCCGGCCTTTCGGGCCGGCCCGGGCCCGTGCAGTGCTCCCGGCCAAACTGCCTCATCACAGAGTCAGGCTCTTTAAAAACTGCCTGACCCTTGCCGCCGATTTCAACCTTCCAAATGTTGACTGGATGTAGTCATCATCTCCCTCTATATCTGAAGAAATCATCTTCGATATAATGCTCGCTTCCCACCTTATAGCCAAGCCGCAAACGTTCCAACACGAACGACTCCAGGGACCTTCGTCCGCTATACTTGATCTTTTATTTTACAGCCGGTCATTACTAGGTACCCGGTTACTGTCGAAGAAAGGATTCCTGATCATAAGCTAGTTTACTTCTCTTGTAACTTGGGCAAATCTTACCCCCACGTTTCCGAAAAAAAGAAAAGTGGTTAAGAATTACTACAGAGTTAATTATGAGTCTGTACTCGATTATCTTCAATTGGTAGTGGATGAATTTACTAACGCCTTTGGGACAAATTTAAATCAATATGCATTTCTCCCGAGACAACTTTATCCCAAACAGAGCCAAAATTTTACACCGTAGAAATCCCTGAATAAACCACGACATACTTCACCTAACACGTAGAACAAAGCGGCATAGAAAACACAAAAGCACTAACCATGTCGACCTGCAAGCCTTGCCACGAACATTGACGAAAAAAATGCGTGCACGCCAGTAGACGATTTTACTATTCTAACACGGTTACAAGTTTCTTAAAAACTGACCCTACAAAGTTCTGGCACCATAATATTGAAAATGGCAAAACGTCGATTTATTTCATTTCGATCAATGAGGAAATTATTCACGAAAGAAAACTCGCGTCGCATGTAAACAGTAACCTTCATTCCGTCTTTTCAAAAACCAGCCAATGTGACGCGTACCATAACAATACGGAAGACCTTGTTGAAGATGTTGTTGAATATAAAGCATAAATCATTGTGTGGCCCTGATTGCATTTCTAACGCGTTTCTTTGTCTTTATGCCGAAAAACTTGCACTTTTCCGATGGTTATTTTCGGGTGGTACTGTACCGTTAAACTGGGTAATCGTTCGTGTCGTCACTGTATTTAAAAAAGGTGACCGGTCGAAAACAGAAAATTATCGCCCGATATCGCTCACATGCACATCTGGCAAGCTGTTAGAGCACTCTCGAAGACAATAATATCTTAGCACCGTTTCAACACGGCTTTCGTAAAGGCTTCTCGACCAACACCCAACTTGTTCTATACCGTTCATGCGCTCGCGTCAAGTGTCGATAAATCTGGCCAAGCTGATATAATATTCCTGGACTTTAGTAAAGCATTTGACCGGGTCCCTCGTTCTGGTTTGATACAAAACGCTAACAGTTTAAACTTCCCTTCAAACCTAATTAAATGGATTTCATCCTATTTCAGCCCACGCCATCGATTCGTCGGTGTAGATGTGCCCTATTCTGACTGCCTTCCAGTAAACTTCGGTGTTCCGCAAGGAAGCGTTCTAGGGCCATTGCGTTTCTTAATGTACATAAACGATCTTACAACATGCATTGATGAGATCTGCAGTATAATATTGTTTGCCTACGATTGCTTAGTTTTCAAGGAAATTAAAAATAAACACGATTGGGTCATCTTAAATGATAGTTTAAGTGTTATTTCTAACTGGGGCGATTAGTGGTACATAAAACGTAATCCCGAAATACGGTGTCCATGCGCGTTATCAACACAAACCCTTGAATACCAATGCTGTATAAATGACTTTGCAATTTCTCAAACCAAAAGCTTTAAGTACCTGGGCGTAACACATACAATCCAATTGACATGGTCCGAACACATCGGTTCTGTCCGCGCTTCTGCTCGCCGCAAGCTTGGTCTCCTAAGAAACCGGCTCAAACATTGCCCCCCCCCTTCCCCTCCCCCCCCCCCCCCCCAATGTTAAACTTTTAGCTTACAACGCGTTAATCAGGTGTATATTAAAATATACACGCATTGCTTGGGACCCGTTCTACAAGAAAGACATTAACATACTTGAACAGATTAACGGACTTGCAGTTCGTTTTATATGCAATCGTTACAACAGGCATGACTCTACTAGTGAACTAATGCACACCAATGGAATTAGCTCCTTGGAATATCGGCAGTAACTTACTAGGCTTGAATTTTCATTTCAACTCTGGCATCGCAGTTTAAAGCTTGACCCCTCTTGTACATGAACTCCCATTTTTGCACGAACTGATCACTGTAAATATTCAGTCTTCCCAAGAACCATAACAGATTGGAACGCCCGTTTTAGCCACATATTTCAGTTAGAAAATGTGCTCCAATTTATTGAAAATTTCCTCAACATGTAAAATTTTTGCTTGCTTTTTCTTGTTTCTTTTTAAAGTTCTCCCTCCCCTCACCGAGGGTATAGATATGAACGGCCCGGCGAGAAGAACGGGGTCTTTTGCTGTTCAACTCGCTGTAGGTCAGGGGGAGAGTCCCGAAGCTTCTAAGCTCCCCTGTGGACTTTTCCAGTCGTCCTGTATATATCCTGCGTATAATTTTGCACATAAGGTGTACAGGTACCATATCATAAGTAATTGGAACATGGCCTCGTAAATTTACAAGAATTTCTTCTTCCGAAAACTGCCTGGCTGCATTGCTGTGCGCTTAAAGGAGTCCTCCTTAATAGAAAAAGCTGCCTGTAAACCGGTAATATGTCATAAAGCTAGTAAGACAAATGTTTCGGGATAATCAGAAATCCTTGTTCCAATTACTTCAGACGGCACCTGTACATAGTTTCGAGTCGGAGTTTGCCTCGTCCCTCACGGTGACACAAAACATGGCGGCGCGTTCCTTGTGGAGAAGGACTGAAATTTACTTGGGGCACGTCGGCAAGAATTTTCGCATCGTCCTTCCAACACAACGAGCAACAAAATTCTGCAGAAATTCAGAGAATTATGTACTAATGCGTAGCATTCTTATGGCTCCTGTCTTGAATGTGAGTTTTTACAGCCAAATGTTTTGTTTTTTAATCCTGTCCGACCAATTATCTCCAATTGAGCTATTATAACGATTACAGGTGAAATTTTTGTGAAATCTTCAATATTGTGGAAATGCCATGCGTTATACGTTCTGCCGTTTTCCGTAATTTTTTAATATACGTGTTATTTTTTGTTTTTAAAATTTTTCGCCCGACCAATTAACTCCATTTACGTTATTCTAACGATTACATTTGTAACTTTCTCGAAATCTGAATTTTTGTGGAAATGCAGGGCGTTACACGCTCCTGGCTGTGGGGGTACTCGGCAAAGAATGCTACGCATTAAAAGAGAACAGAACGAGAGGGTGGAGAGAGGACGTGAAGAGAACTGCATTCGAGAGTGGAAAGAGATAGACAGAGAGCGAAATAACTTTATTCGCCCAGAAGTAGCGAGCTTGGACTCTCTCCCTCCATCTCTCTCTCCCTCTCCTCTCTCTCTCTCTCTCTCTCTCTCTCTCTCTCTCTCTCTCTCTCTCTCTCTATCTCTCTCTCTCTCTCTCTCTCTCTCTCTCTCTCTCTCTCTCTCTCTCTCTCTCTCTCTCTCTCTGATGCGTTAGTGAGCCAGGAGACCTTGTTCCTGGCGGCTTCTTCGGCCATCATGTCAAGGCGTAGGTATACGTTAGGGGATAGGTGCTGCGCAGCAGGGTTTCCCAGTGCTCTAGATGTTTGATGTCTACGGGGGGTACGGGGGTCTTGTTTCGCGGTTTTTTTTTGGCATTTCCACATAATGGGCGTGAGCTCTGCGCGGAGACCGCAGTGTTTGCACTTATCAGAGAAGATTTCTAGATGGAAGTCACTATAGGCCACCAGGTTCGGTTAGGTATTCGTTTGACGTTGTCTCCATGCCTTGTCTTGTGCAGCGTTGAGTATGGGGTGGACAGCTGGGAATTCGCAGCTGCTGAATTTTTAATAGCTTGTTATTTTCTCGTACGTGTTTAGGGTGTCAAACTTCTGTGAGTGCTCTAGCTTTAGCATAGCGGCTACCGGAGGCTCACGCTACGGCAGCGGGTTGCCGGGACCCGACTGCACAGGCGCGCGCTGGGAGGGTGAGGAGGTTGCTCCTCAGCAGAGCGAATGCGCGGGCATGGCGAACGGCTGTCTGCGGAACTAATCCACCCTACCGTAACGAACGTGCACCTACCCAGTCGGGCCCCGCCAACCACCGCCGTAGCGTTAGCGGATGGTATCTGCTATGCTAAAACTCTCTTAACACTGAGCCTTGCGGCGTTCCTCTGCTGCCGAGGTTCATATTATCACTTTGGATACCACCAAGACTGAGTCTGGCTGTCCTGTCGCTTAAGAAGTTGCGGAAATAACCATGTGTTCGCGTTCCTACCCGTATGATTTGGAGAATATATAAGGACTACCATCGTGCCTCAAATGATCTGACCCAAGTGTGGCTCTTGTCGGAGAATGCTGCCTTCGCAACGCTGACGACGCTGCCAGGGAGACGTCAAGTCGAAGGTCGGCTCGGCACCTGGATCTGCCGACGCATGCAGTCTCAACGGGGTATCGCTTGCACGCATTGTTGATTGATTGACTGATTGTAGGGTTTTACGTGCTGACGCAACGCAGGCGATGAGGCGCGCCGTAGTGGAGGGCTCCGGATTAATTTTTACCACCTGGGGATCTTTAACATGCGCCGAAATGTCGAACACACGGGCGTTTTTGCTTTTCGCCTCCATCAGAAAAGCGGCCGCCGCGGCCGGGAATCGCACCCGCGACCTCGTGCTCAGCAGCGCAACGCCTTAGCCACTGAGCCACCACGGCGGGTTGCTTGCACGCATTGTAGAATCGAGTCTGCAGCCAGTGCGGGCAGCAAGAGAGGGAGGAATGGGGTTGGCGGCGACGAAATGCTGATACTATATCGGTGAACAGCAGAAGTGACAGGCAGCCTATACGGTTGCTACATAAGCCCGCAAACGTGAGCACTGAGACGCTTAACGCTATAGCACGGTTCGCAGTGTATGAGCGGCGGGCGAGAAACGCCGTGTTACCGGCTAGCAGTAAAATCGGAGGAAAGCATGCGCGTCGGGCCGAGCCTCAAGATCCAGAGGGAGAGAGACGAGGCGCTCACGCATTCTTAAAGATCCACTAATGATCATCAATATTCTTAAAGCGAAGCATTCTTTGCTGAGTACTCCCACAGCCAGGACAGTCTAACTCCCTGCATTCGCTCAAAAATGCAGTTTTGGCGAAAGTAACACATTTAATCGTTATAGCAGCGTAGCCGGAGATAATTAGTTGGATAAAAGTTTGAAAAAAAATTCTGCAAAAATGATCTGACAAATCTAAAATATGCAATATCTTATGCATCTCCCACCAAAACCCAAGAATAAACAAAAAAAAGAAGACCGCGAAAGAACGTTGGGAACACAAATAAAATATTGTGTAAACGTACCAACTCTGTAATTACAAAAAAAACAGCGTAAAATAACCCAACGTATTTCTCTACTCATAGACGTATTTTGCTGAAAAGAACTTGCAGTCGCGGCACTTGCACTAGACAAGCGGCATAAGAATTCTACGCATTAGTAGACAATTCTCTGAATTTCTGCATATTTCTTTCAGCGTGAATGCTCCCTGCCTACAGCCCAAAATTTATATGCGTATTAAGAGCTTGTTTTCAGTGGTAGTGCGTATAAGCCCTTTAAACAGATTGCGACTATTCGAATTAGAAGGATGCTATTTATTTTAAGACCGCGTTTAATTGTTCCTTTAGAGGAGCTGTTATAGGCTAACTACCTTGTTTTTTGTTTGTTTGTTTGTTTTTTTGCGTTTGTAGGGCGAGGAAAGCAGCTCCCTGCCTCCTCACCTCGGCGCACCCTCTCCTTTCGGGCACATGTTCGCCTCCGGCTCTTCATACTTTGATATGAAATGGCATGTAGTGCCCACAAACAAATGTTTTTTCAGCAATGCATTTGTGTTTAAAAGTGGAGCGGTCTTTAAAGAGATCGGTACAAGCTTGGTTTTTGTGAGGTGGCTTTTCACATTTTGTGCTAATCAGGGAAGCGTACCCATAATCCCACTGAACGTATGCCGGTGCGGTTTGAGTTTGTGACCAACCTGTAGCCCACAAACAGCTCCGCTGGTCAACAATCTTCACAGAGTGGAATGACAGGAGGTGGAGGAGGAATGAACTTTTATTGAGTCCCAATCCGATCCGGTGTGTTGAGGCAGACGAGTGGGGGGACTCCTCAGTCCAGGATTGCCTGGCTCTGGCTGGCCATGCGTGCCTGTCTCACCAGGTTAACCTGGGAGCCGGGTTCAGAGCTGGACCGCCGCGCCGCCCACTGTGAAGGGGAAGGGTGGGGATTGGGAGTGAGGTCGGGTGTGTGGGAACATTCCAAGACTATGTGATAAAAGAGTACCCCTTTCGGGGCAAAACTTGCACTGGGGTGAGTGAGAGGTGGGGAAGATCAAATGCCATAGTGCATTGTGAGGGAAGGTTCGCGGGTTTAAGTTAGCGGGGAGCGATTTTGTCAGCCTTTGTTAGAGAGAGGTGAGGTGTCGGGAAGGTGCGACGAGACAGCTTATAATGTGTGAGAACGTCGTTGTAGGTGAGTAGGGGTGGGCATCCAGGGTGGGAGGAGGGGGGTCGGGGGCAATGGCCTGGTGTACCACTTCTCGGGCAGCGTCGTGCGCCGCTTTATTGCCGGCCAACCCACAATGGCCAGGAGTCCATAAAATGTGGCACTCCTCGGGGAGGTAAGTGGAGCGTTCGATGATGTGTAGGGCAGTGCTAGGAAGCATAGAGTTTCATACAATAATAACTAGAGGGGAAACTGGCGCTAGTGTCAACGCGAACATGGCAGCGGCGCTTACGCTTCAATGGGAATGGTGGGTAGTTGTGGAACCGGATTGCGTAGGATCGAAACAAGCTTCTGGCTGCGTAAATTGTGTTTTTTTCACAAAAAACTCTTATTGTCCGGTTCTTCGTTTACGAATTACATGGCGAACGAAAAAGTTAGTGACAAAAAACTGGTTTTGTATGAAATAAAACGCCGCGTTAAATAAAAAGCAGACGCGGAGTCGAGGAGGTTTGCGGAGCAGGTTTGCCATTTGCCGCCAACTACAGCAGGACGCGGACTTCTTTAAAAACTACTTGTAAAAAGTTTCGGTGCTAGTGGTTTGTAATAGGAAGCGAAAAGTTTTGTGCTCATAAAAAAAAAGAAACCGATCACCTTTGGAGAATTTATTCTTGCCTGAATTAGTGACATTCATCAAGCTGCGTTCCTATCAACCGCCGATACTGCTGGTCTACGTTGTAGGAGCCGAGGTTCGCACGGAAGGTGTGGCTGTTCCAAGCGATTCGCAACCGTCGTTAGCTTCGACAATACATTGTTCTGCCGAATAAGCAGCGCCGCAACTCCTTATTCGCAGACAACTTCGCCGCACAGAGCGCCGTCATTTGTGTTTTCGTGCTCGCTGTGCCGGCCACGAATTGATAACCTGCCCAATTTGCAACTCTAGTTATAAAACTTTCTACTCAGGGTGGCGTCAGTGCGCGCGCGGCATGCAGTTCAAGGAGAAACGTATTTTTGATAGCTTCTTCCAACACACCGCATAGGCAAATGCGTTCATGTAAATCCAAAACGAAAACGAGACTGCCTGCAATCCATAATAACTTTCGCAAGCCATTGAGCGCCAATCCGAATCCACAACTACCCATCACGCCCATTGAGGCGTACGATCGCAGCGCCAGTTTCCCCTCTAGTTATTTGTATGAAACTCTATGCTAGGAAGTAGACCTTTTTGAAGATGCCGGCAGGCTTCCTGCGAGTCCGCGATTACTGTCCCGTAGTCGCGACGAGTGGAGGTAAGGGAGAGAGCAATGGCTATCTCTTCAGCTTCAGTTTGTGTTGCGGCCCGCGTGGAGGCAGTGGCGACGGCATAAGTTGATCGGTTTGGATGTGGGGATGTGTCCCCATACAGCGTGTCCAGAACATGCTGGTAGAGGGATGACACTAAATTTTTAAAGACGATAGTCTTTCTTGGGCTACTTGAACGGGAAAATTTTGGTCTGCCTGTATGTATGTATGTATGTATGTATGTATGTATGTATGTATGTATGTATGTATGTATGTATGTATGTATGTATGTATGTATGTATGTATGTATGTATGTATGTATGTATGTATGTATGTATGTATGTATGTATGTCACTCGATTCAGCCAGCCGGCCGAAGTGAAACGCTGCGCAATACTCGCAGCCAAATATAAACGTCTAAGTCCGGTTTTAATGTTCGTACTTGTCAACATTGCTGAACAAGAATAAGACATTACGCAAATATAAGGCCGAAAATCAATATACAAGGGATATTTGCAGTGTTCCTTTATTGAAAAGTTTACGGATGCTTGCTTTTTGCGATAGAAAATAAAATACTACAACTGTAGAAAACCGTCGCCTGCTGTTGCCTGCGCTACCTGGCGGAATTCGAAAAAATCAAACGGCAACAGCAACAAAAGGTTCCACTAGATTGGTTTCGCTTTCTGCTTGGAACGCTCGTGGAGTAGGCCAACGTGGTTCTATAAACGTTGTAGTCGGATGCGTCGGTTCACGCGCGTCTCCGCCGTACGGCAGCGCTGGCATCGAGGCACCCGAGTTCGAGCAGTGGAACGCGCTAAATTTCAATTTGCATTAGCAAACCTCTAGCGTGTGATCTCAGAAGTAACGAGACGGGAGAGGAACAGCATGAAAGGTGAGCGGGAAAGAGAAGGGATGCATTTACCTAACAGGGGCGCCAGTCGACTATCGTCTTGCGTCGACGTATGCAACAAAAGGAGCAGATACTCGGCCAAATTTTTTTCACCGCAGAGCTTGCAAAAAGCCTTCGACCGTAAAGCATACCCTCTTATCGCAGCAATTCCAGTTGCCTAGCCTTACAAGCCAGCTCGTAGTTCAAAGCAAGTTGTCAGTATGACAAAATGTTAGCTACTTACGTACTAAGCAGCAAACGACCCTTTCTTTCGGGCCGGATATGTCGCTCACTTAAATGCGTTTTGCGAGGCTTCGCTCTTCAACGCCGCGAATAACCGACCTTTTTGTACTCGACGTTCAAAGGTTTCCGCGCACGCACGACGAAGCACTAGCCGAACCGCGTATCCGTATCACCCACCTGCACGACGGCCAGGAACCGGGACAAAATAGGCAATTTTCAAAGGCAAAAACGAGGACGATCGGTGACAGGCCTACGCGAGGCACGGAATGAGCGATTCGCGCACACAAGAAAGCGGCGACGGACGAGCCTTTGGTGAGACACGGCTGAGCTAAACTCGACTTGACAGCGTCGGGCCGAAGCGAAATGAGTTTTCGGCCGGGTCGTCGGGCCGCGTCATGCGGGCTAATGGAAGCGAGCCGCCGGTTCCCAAAGTATTGACTCCGCGGTGTCAAGTTCTCCGTGAGCGCGGGACGGTTCATGCAGGACAAAAGCAAACCCTCGTTCAGAGGCAACCAGCTATGCAGGTGGCCATAATAACGGAAGCTCTGCGAGCAGGCCTAAACAACACCCAGCTTGTACCCAGCTGGCTCATAACTGGCGCCAGGCACCCTATAGCAGTCAGGCGATTGTCTAACACGCCCCCTGTTTCGGCCAGCCATATGTCGAGCTTTTGTTTCTAAACTTGACTGCTGGCATTTGCAAGGACGCCTCCCAATCATGCCTTCAGGCTTTCTTTTTATCTGGGAGGTGATGGCGCTGAACTTAGCGCGGTCTGCCTGTGTCCAGAGGTAAAAATGTCCGTGCGGTTTCAGCTCTACGCTATTGTGACAGCGCTTCCACGTGGTTTATAGAGCTGCAGCTTTCCGGTCAGTCACCAGACGTACCAACGGCCGACAGCTGTATAGCACTAACGCCACAACAAATTCGTCCTCGCGTTAAACCGTACTGTGTACAGCCTCACGTCTCAAGTGTTGTTTATTGTTTATTGTTTATTGTTGTTGTTTATTGAGTTTCTTTAAGAGAAAGCGTGTAAACACTGGTCATCTTAGCTGATAGGTCGCTGGACCGAGAGATAGCGGTTCAAAATCGTTTCAGCTCACAATACTTACATTCAACATGAACGGGAATGGACATAAAAAAGATGGATAAGAAAGAATAACCGGGGGAACTAAGCACTACGACGACGACGACGACGACGATGATGATGATGATGAAACAAGAAATAAAAACGGTTTCCGTAGTCGGAATCGAACATGGGTCCCTCGCGTTATGAAGCCGATGTCTATTGATTTCGCCATCACCCATCAAGGCACTGAAGTTCGTTTTACTACCTACTTTCCCTCTGCGTGTTCCTTGACCTGCGTTGAAGTGGCTAAGGCGTTGCGCTGCTGAGCACGAGGTCGCGGGTTGGATTCCAGGCCACGGCTGCCGCTTTTCTGATGGAGGCAAAAAGCAAAAACGCCCGTGTGGACGAGATTTCGGCGCACGTTAAAGATCCCCAGGTGGTTAAAATTAAACCGGAGCCCTCCCCTACGGCGCGCCTCATCGCCCGCGTAGCGTCAGCGTGTTAAACCCTACAATCAATCAAAACCTGCGTTGAAGAGACACCGTATTTTAAGCTGAGGCGTCCTTGAATGCAATGCACTCTCTGGACGTTGCTCAAGATAAGTGTTATAGCTATTTGAATAGTGACCACGGGGGTTACAATCAACCCCTCGCAGGTATCAGCGGACGTTCCCACATCAGTGCTACCTTTGCTAGGGGTGAGAGATCCTGGCTCAATGCGAAACCTATAACACTGGGAGCGCTGAGTACATGGACGTTTATCCTTACGTGGCCCGGCAACGTTGAATTCCGAAACCAACCAAAAATGTCCAGTCTTGCAAGATTTGATTCCTTTCCAAGGAGCGCGAGCTTTCAGTTAAGACAATTTATTGACTCCTTTGCTATCCGAAAACAACCAAAAATATCTAGATTAGTGCAAGATTTTATTCCTTTCCAGGGCGCGCGAACTTTTAGCTCAGGCAATTTCTCGACTCCCTTGTTATCTGCTAAATGAAGTCGCTCATTGTCCGGCATTTCGTACTACCGGGAGGAATCACTGGTAGCTACAACCGCAGTACGAGCGGCCAGAGCAAAAGTCCACGAACGGGTTCTCTTAAACTTTGTGTACATGGCTATGGAACAGCGCCTTGGAGTGGTCATTGTTGTTCACCAATGTTTACAAAAGAACGAATTCAATCTTCCGTGTGGCCCCATGTTGTGTCGCCGCTGGAAATTCCACCACCTTAGCTCACCGCGTCAACCTGGCATCTCCCCCGACATTCCCGTTTTCGCGCACATCCGCTAACGCTAATCAAAAGCTGTACGATCTCGGAGTGTGCAACACTTACGAAGAAAGAAGGGATGCAGTGCTCGCAAACCAAAAAGAACGACTACGCAATACCTGCACAGGCTGAGCAATCCTATCCAACATTGACTCTCGGGCAGAAAAAGAATTCTTGAACAGAACGACAGAACTGTCACCAGACCGAAGGAATGGAATAAAAACACTACTTGTGCGCAAACACATGGACAAAACCCTCAACAAGAAAAGGAGAATAGCAATCAAGAAGAAAGTTCGGAAATCATGTAAACACCGTCTACACTGACGCAAGTAAGGGGCCACACGGCTCTTATATTGCAGCAGTTGTCGACTTGAAAGGCTCCCCCATAGACTACGCCACGCTTAGACGACAGGACATTGACGAAGCCGAAACCTATTCTGTTGGCTATCAGATGGGGATAAGCAAACAACAGGAGCTTCAACATCATCCTGGACTCGACAAGAGCCATCAAAAACATCACTGCCGGGGGTAATACCCATTGGCTCAAAACACATCATCCCAAGGGAGCTGAACCGTGTACACAACATTACATGGTGCCCTGCGAACGAAGTATTCGAAGGAAACGAGAACGCCGACTCGCTTACGAGAAGTCTTACGAACCGCAGCGACGAGGACGACTCCTACGCCCTTCCACCATACGAATCCTACGGAGAACGTCTTAAAAGAAAAAAGACTTGAAAGGAGAACGCTACCGGCTCCTCACATGGCACTAAACACCCACGATGCACAAACACTGAGAAGAATACAAACAAACACATTCCCAGCTGTTACGAATCAGCCCGCCGCAGTGCTTTGTGCAACACTCCTCGGTTGTGTGGCGAAGCCTCCACTACGTGCGCCTTTCGAGCAGGTTTTCCTGTCGGTGACTCACGCTTGCAGACGACGGATTCAAACAAGCTGCTACACGTCTGGATCGCTGGCGCCTCGCTATCGGCGTGATTCAAACTTCGGTGCCGGGCGACGCAACACGCAGAGACTTGTCGGAAGGACGCGGAAGCCGCTGCGGAGACCTCCTCTCTCCCCTCTCTGGGATTCAGCGTGCGCCGCTTCTACCGACCGCTCACGAACTCTGGAAAGAGTGTTGTGTGTGTCTGTGCCGTTCGTGTCGTGTGCACAATCTAGAGGGGACGCTTGTTTGACCGTCAGCGCTTTGGGTATACATAAGACCCCCCAAGCGCTGTAGGTCATTTCTGTTTGAGCAGTGAATCAATGCTGTCACTATGCTGGAGTCCTGTACTGTGACCTCACCCGTCAGGGCAATGTTCTTGTCTGGCTTCGGCCATCTCTCGCCATGAAGTAATAAGTTAAGTTTGCCTTCGGCTTTCGGTTTTCTTCAAGGCTGCAACATTGGCTGGCCGCTCGCTTCGCCACGCTACCACACGCATGTCGGAGGTGACGGAGCTCGGTTCGGGTACGCCTTCCCGTATGCAGCAACGCGTTGTCAGCGGTGGGATGACAACGTCGCAACACCACACAAATCAAGGCTGGCACTTATGCTCCAGCCATATTTAGTGATGAATGTTTTCAATGTAACGAAAAGGCCACCCTTTTCCACACCGTACGGAACTGCACAGGTATATGGCAAACCGAGAACAATACACCTCATTCACTAGAAACGTGGGAGGCGACTCTTGCCAGCGACGCCTTGGAAGACCAGCGCCAGCTGATCGACAGGGCCTGGGTCGGAGCGTATGCTTCTGTGGCCCTGAAAAAAGGACCCCACCCAAGTTTCTCCCTTTAATCCCTTCCCCAACCTCAATAAAGTTTTGCTGAACTGAACTTCGCATCATGAGCGGCAGAAACTGATATAGCCCAGCTTAAACAAAGCGAAGAATTAGCCACGTCTCTATAAACCGACTGCTGGCAAAGACAGCGCTGCACCTCCCTACCGGATCTTGCCATTTGCGTGACGTTGACGCGGCGGAAACTGGGTTCGCTGCGCTCTGTCGCAGAAATGTAAACGCCGCTTCAGTCTCTCTTGCTTAGGAAAAGCCACAGCGTCAAATGATCGCACCCGTGAACGCCATATGGCAAGGAGAGAGAGAGAGAGAGAGAGAGAGAGAGAGAGAGAGAGAGAGAGAGAGAGAGAGAGAGAGAGAGAGAGAGAGAGAGAGAGAGAGAGAGAGAGAGAGAGAGAGAGAGAGAGAGAGAGAGAGAGAGAGAGAGATTAGATGAATACTGAAGAGGTTAGCCCTACTAACGGCAGGGCTTGCTACTTCCCAACTTCCTGGTTATATACAAAGGCTTCAGTGGGCGCAGGCACCAGTTCCCGAAATCACACAATTAGCCGATTCAGCCAACGTCATATACTCCAGCAAGCGATGCCCGTAACTGGTATCCGAAAGTAATCGCGTCCGTTCGGAACGAAAGGAGCATCCGGAAAGAGAGAGAGCTCCGGCGGCGGCGGCAACCGACCGGGGCTCGAACATCGACAAGCCCCCTCGGTTCGTTTGAGCGGCAATCGTGCGCGCAGTCCCAGAGGAGAACGCCGGCTGAAGAGGAGGGGATTCTCCGCGTATACACGCACGGGCTTGTGTGTAGCCCCAAAGCGCGTCGAGCCATGCACGCAGCGGTGGGGGGGATTCCGACCAAACGCCGCCGAGTTAACAAATTGGGCTCTCCGAGCCAAGGAGCGTGGTGGGCCGGCGGCAATCCTCTTGTCGCCACGCGACCGGCTAGCTGAGCGGCTTGGCCGCGCCGCCTTCTTTTGCGCTGCGCAGCGGACGCGGGGGCCTTTGTTACCGAGCCTCCTGAGCGGGGAACCCGGGCCCACTGCAGGCGTGATGTGCAGCCCTGGAGCGGCAGTCGACGCTCCGTGCATCTCGGGTGGAAGTGTTTTGACATGACCTGCATATGTGCCTGTGGTGTCGTAAACGCTGGAAATGGTGATATCGCGTGCACATCCGCTTTGGTGTTCCCGTCCCTCTCCTTCAGCCCTCCCCACTTACTCGTGAAACTAATCCACGCAATATTCTTTGCAGACACCGAGTGCGCCCCTCACTTGAGATCTTTGCGCAATGCACTTGTCAGGCTTAGGATCGAAGCCAGGTGCCGCGGGTTCTGAAAATGAAATCTAGCCACTCGGACACAAATCCACCTACTGGTGACCAAGTAAAATTTTCGGGAGCTAGGCGCATGACTCCCGTCGTTTTGTGTCCAGAGTGTGGTAGATTAATTCAGTTTCGTACAATATATTTTAGCAAGAACCAGGAACGGCAAAATTCGATTGATTGATTGATTGATTGATTGATTGATTGATTGATTGATTGATTGATTGATTGATTGATTGATTGATTGATTGATTGATTGATTGATTGATTGATTGATTGATTGATTGATTGATTGATTGTAGGGTTTAACGCGCCGACGCAACGCAGGCGATGAGGCGCGCCGTAGTGGAGGGCTCCGGATTAATTTTGACCACCTGGGGATCTTTAAGGTGCGCCGAAATCTCATACACACGGGCGTTTTTGCTTTTCTCCTCCATCAAAAAAGCGGCCGCCGCGGCCGGGAATCGAACCCTCGTCCTCGTGCTCAACAGCACAACGCCTCAGCCACTGAGCCACCGCGGTGGGTGTACGGCAAAATTCACGACGTCGCTGCATAAATGGGAGGTTTCGTATGGTGCATTATTGGTCATTAAACAGTCGGTTGATCATCGGAGTTAAGAGAAAAATGCATCGGGTGCAACTGGTCTAACATAAAAGGCTGTGATCAGAGTGCCGCCCGACAGTACTATATGCATGTCACTAAAGCGACATGCACACCGCTTTGCAAAAAGCATGCCGCATCGTGAACTGCCTACGTGGTCCAATCCACGTGCGCCGGCGCCGCTGCCCTGCACGTGTGCGTCCGAGCGTTGGCCCAACAGGCAACCATCTGAGCATGCGCGGCGTGCAGCCTGCTGTACCTGCGCGGTTCTCGTGGCCACCAAGAGTGTGCTTAAAGAAGCATCATTATGTAATAAATCAACAATTTCCCTTACCTCGAACTTGAATGCAGTGCTTAACAATGTTGTAAACTAGTGTCATGACAATTACTTAATTATTAACCCGGAAAAAACTAAATTTATGGTGTTCAGGTCATGTCAGAAAACTATCAGTATTTTTGCGGAAATAAAACTTGGGACTCATTTAATTGCGCCGTGTGACCGCGTTACATTGCTTGGCATTCACCTCGGCCCTAACCTTACATATAAATCTCACTTTTCTAATCTTAAGCAAAAAACCGCTTTCGGCATTCGAGTTTAAATAGGGCTCGGCGCTTTTTCTCTCATCATGCTTTGTTGTCATTATATTTTTCTTTTGTTCAATAAACGTTTCTCTCTCTCTCTCTCTCTCT
This sequence comes from Haemaphysalis longicornis, assembly GCF_048455015.1. Classification (NCBI taxonomy): domain Eukaryota; kingdom Metazoa; phylum Arthropoda; class Arachnida; order Ixodida; family Ixodidae; genus Haemaphysalis; species Haemaphysalis longicornis. Next base: position 55,158,137 of record NW_027526361.1, on the reverse strand, counting down.
CTCTCTCTCTCTCTCTATCTCTCTCTCTCTCTCTCTCTCTCTCTCTCTCTCTCTCTCTCTATCTCTCTCTCTCTCTCTCTCTCTCTCTCTCTCTCTCTCTCTCACACAGTCACTTCCATTATGGCATTGCTTCATAGGGCAACGCGTGCTCTTCTCACGTTTCATCGGTTCAATATATTCAAAATCAATGTATTCGCATTATAACGTTTAGTTCATGTCGTTCCTCTGCCTCAGGTCTACTACGGCCGAATAATATACTATCAATTAAAGCAGTATTTCATTACAACTTTGGAACCTTTTTTTACAAATTATTGCACTGCTACCATTCATATGATTTCATTGATCTAGTTTACGAAGCAAAAGCTTCAGTAGATTTTCAAGTAATAATAATTTCTTATTAACAACTGTTCGGACTACTTACGGTAACAAAACCTTTTGTTTCGCAGCTGTCGCATTGTGGAATAATTTGCCTGTCACCGTCAAATCATCGTCATCTATTACGTGCTTTAAAAAAATCTTAGGGAGTTTCTTTTGGTTTAATTGTGATCCTGTTTTGTTCGTATTCATGATTGTTGTTCTCTCATGTTTTCTTATGCTTTTATTTCCTTCGTGTTATCTTCAAATTGTTTGTATAACTTTTTGCATTTATTTTAGACTTACTTTTTGAGTGTATGCACATTATAGATTAACTTCACTTGTGTTTTATGCTGCTCAATTATATGATAAGCTCTCACGTCCATTTGCTGCTTTCAGGAATTTGTGCATTCATAATCGAGGGTCCCCTTACAGTCTGTTGACTCTGGGACCCTCGTCTGTTTATCAATATGTTTGTATTGTTTTTATGAAATAAACTCTCACTTTCACTTACTTCCCTCTCCCAAACGTAATGTAAGCTAACCTAATCTAACAAACCATAACATAAATACCATAACATAATATAACATAACATAACATAACATAATGTAACATAACGTAACATAATATAACATAACATAACATAACTTAACGAACAGAAAGTAATCATTGAAAACACCAAAAACTAAAACTAAAAAAAAATTTATAGGCATGTGCCGGTTGCGAACCGCCGCCCGAGTGAGCAAAAAGCAAAAATGCAGTCTCTACACCACAATCGCCTGGTTTTAATTATTTGAATGTCGTAGGACGGCCCTACAGCCATGCAACAGCGTTGAGCTGGAGCGCCGTCAGACCACACTCCAGACACTGCGAACAAAAAGCACACGCGTGCAAGGGCCAATGGCGCACGCATGCGTGTGGGGGATTGGCCACGAATGAGTAAATGCTCCCCGCAACACTATAATAATGCAAGGTTGCTTGCTCACTTGCTGTCGTGCGTTCTTGCTTGCTTGCTGGCTCACTGGCTCGCTCACTCGGATGACGGTCATCTTCACATTTTATACACTCGACGACTTGACCAGGTAAAGGTCACCTGGACATTTTTTTTGTTACCACCGTTAATTTTCTATTGCCATTGAAGATTTTGCCGCCACGAAACAGAATTGATTGATTGTAGGGTTTAACGCGCCGACGCAACGCAGGCGATGAGGCGCGCCGTAGTGGAGCGCTCCAGATTAATTTTGGCCACCTGGGGATCTTTAACGTGCGCCGAAATCTCGTACACAAGGGAGTTTTTGCTTTTCGCCTCCATCAGAGAAGCGGCCGCCGCGGCCGGGAATCGAACCCGCGACCTCGTGCTCAGCAGCAGAACGCCTTAGCCCCTGAGCCACCGCGGCGGGTACGAAACAGAATTAAACTCGTGGCCACATATATACTTTCACCGGCACAAGGACGTTGCTCACCGCGGGACCCATCGGAGCAGGGCACATCCACCGCATTGATCAGCGAGATAAGCATTTTTTGCTAAATCTGAATTTTATCAAAAACAAGCTGCAAAATTGGTCGCCGTCCCACCCTGCGAAAGTGGATGTCCAGCAAAGCTCTTGTAAACAACTGCAAATGGTGATAAAGGTGAGTATGAAATGTTTCTCGCCGTCTCGGCGGGTTTTGTTCTCGGCGGGTTTTGCGCAGAGCAATTGAACCCTTCGAGTGATCCTTCCAGTTTTGCTCTGCGAGTTATGTTTTCGAGTTTTGCAATTAAATTGAGGAAGGTTATATTTTATTTTCTTAGTTGGGATGTTTGCTGTAGACCGGAATTAATTGAGCCACGTTTTTTTATTATTATTTGCGGTAGAATGCCCGTTGGCATACAAATAACTTATTTACAAGTATAGATGGGCACCCGTCTCTCGAAGGAAGTCAAGAAGGGAGCGGTGGTGGGGCCCCCAGAACCACCGCTGGAGGTCGGGGCGTCTTCCAGGATGGAGGCCTGTGCCTCTCAGGTGATTTGAGCCATGTTGCTGAGAAATATATAGTTCCGCGCAGAAGGGCTTGGCCCGTTGGTGGCCATTGCGCCGATGGGTGACGCCAGCGCGATGGGTGCTTGACATGCTCTCCGCTTTTCAAGTGACTCTGCGCTTGCATGCCCAAGCGTTGGCTAACAACGTGGTCCTATTTTTGCGAGTCATAAATGCGATGAACGCGCTAAGAAACGCCTCGTAGCCACAGTGGGTTCAGGAGCTGTTGCGCTGTTTCCGACACTGACTTTCTCGCTGGATGGGTCATTTAATGCTTTTACTTATGAAATAACATGCTATTTTCTAAAACAAAACTGTTTACTCAGGCCGAGATCTAGCCCCAGAGTATTCCCCGCAACAAGATGCACATTTTAAATTGACCCTGCAACACTTTTTTCGACTTCTTTTATATCCTGAATGCTTTCAAAACGTAGTCAACAAACACACTCATTACATAGAATTACAAAGTACCCCCGCCAAAAAATACTGCTCTATGCCCATCAGATAATCTAGAAACTTCCTTTCTTTCCCGGCTTTGGATTTCTTCGAGCGCTCGAATTGCGCCATTAGAGCAGCTATTGGCCGGCATTCTTTCAGTTACAGCAATAAACGCATTCGACAGCCACTTTTAAAAAAATGCCACAAAAGCAAAACAGAAACGGACGGCGCATCTGCGGCGACGAGCAAATCACGCAGTGCCGGTCCGGTCTGGCGATAACTGTAGCTTTCGCAGTGATTCAGACGCAAAGGAAAGAGTGAAAGGGTTTGTCGTAAGTGTTGCAGAGCCCCTTTAAGACCCCTGCTTTGTTTATAATACGTTTGATTCCGTGCGACAAGAGAGGCGTGCACCAATTTAACAAGCAAATAAATATCTTGCAGTCTATGAAAGTTCTGCCAAATGGTTCTTCGGTACTTGTGAAAGGAGATCTAAAGCATTATCGCGCTCACAAATCTACATCTATAAGTAAGAGGTAAGTAATATGCGTAGTGTGCTTAAATTTGCTACGTTGAGAAGCGTTTTGCCGGCTTCGTTAAATATCCATTCGTTGTCATTACTTACCGCTAACACATGATTAATATGAGAAAAAAAGTTAAGTTTTTGTATGGCTGCAACTGTAATGAATGACTGTGTTGAGGAAGTCAGTGCGGGCACTCGTCAAAAACGAGAAAAACACGACTTGGATGGCGATATGAAGAATCAGAGCGAGACAACGATTGCCCTTCCCTGTACGTTCTTTTTCGTCCTCGATATTTAGATTCTTTTCCATTTATTTTGATTGGTTTGCACACGCAGATTTAGCAAGGAGCAATTAACTATTTTAGATAAACATGGGATTCATTATCCGAACTGCTTTATTAACTATAATGTCTCAGACGTAATACCGAAATGTCTTCACGTAAGGCGATCAGTGCGATCCTCAAAATGAAAAATAAGACGAGCGTTGCAGGGGATTCAAAAGCGTTATCCTACACGAGATGAGAATGCGAAAGCTGTGCATGCATTCCGCGAGCCCATTAAACAGCTTCTCTGCGAGCGTCTTCGTTACGAACTCGAAAGCGCTGTTCCTCTGGGTCAAATCTCTTTCCGAGAACTTCTTGGGCAGTGGCTCAGTTCATGAACGGTATGTCCCGCAACAAATACGTCGGTAACGCTTTTTTCAGAGCACCGGAAATAACAGCTCACTTAAAATACCCGGTCAAATTGTTGTTTCGCCTAATTATATCTGTGCGCTTCATGGAAGTGCGTGTGTGTGTGTGTGTGTGTGTGTGTGTGTGTGTGTGTGTGTGTGTGTGTGTGTGTGTGTGTGTGTGTGTGTGTGTGTGTGTGTGTGTGTGTGTGTGTGTGTGTGTGTAGAGAGAGAGAGAGAGAGAGAGAGAGAGAGAGCTTTCACATCACTTTCACCCAGTCTGGCGTATATCGAGTCCGGCGGCTAGTCTGGCTGACCTCGCCGGTTCAGTAGAGTTTTCTCTCTCCACTTTGCTAGATGATGAAGACTTCATAGCGCCGACAGTGGCGCCATTCCTATCACACAATGCGTTTCTATAACCCATATTCAAACTACGCGTCTTAGTCCAGCTTGCGCCATCTAGAGAATCATTCGTGAGGCGGCGTCCAAACACGTGCACAGCGTCACGTTTTAAAGTTCCGGTTGAAGCTAGAGGCGCACGCATTCTGTTTGCGGTTTTTAACACGAAAGTGTTTTATTCCGGGATACACCAAGATTTCGCTAACGTCATATCCGTCACGGAAATGACGCCATTACAACGAAGCAAGCGGCCTGTGAAGGGTGCGCCCCTGCACACAGGATCTTCTTGCGGAGAAGCAACCCTTAGTACTGAAGAGTACGTTATACTTAGGGTTGTTCGTTTTCTGGTTTTATATTTTAACCCGAAAGTTCTTTATGCCGGAATACACCAAGATTTCACTGGCGTCATATCCGTCACGGAAATTACGCGAGTGCACCTTTGCCGAAGTGACCCGCCAGCAGGACGTCGCTCGCCAAGCACACCCACAAGACAGCCGCCGACCCGCAAATCATGCTCAGCTACAGATTTCGCTGTACATTTCACTTCGTGTTTTACCGATTCCTATGACAGAGGAATCAACCAGTTTTTTTCTCCTCTTGGCACCCTTTCGCTCATGTTTGGAGTATCTCAAACGCACTGATCTTCGTGGTGTCGACGTAGAGCAGTGATTAAGTCGCTTGCCAGTCACCGCGCGTTCCTGGATTACAAACCAGTCCCTGCCACAGCTTGAATTTTTAACTTAGATGACGTAATTTTGGCGCGGAAGGTGTTGACACCGGCGTCATTTCCGGTGCGAGACGTCATGTGCTTTCGGACATGTATGGCTTTTATAGACGCCGTTTGCAGACGACAGCTTACCACACTTTTAAGCCAGCTTACCCAAGTGGCGCTTTCGACTTAATAATTGCATTGGCTCTGTACTAAATGAGTATTTAGTACTAGTGCCTTAGCTTTCTGCAGGCCACCTCATGTCCTTGGGCTGAGCAGAAAAACGCCTTAGCTATTGAGTCAAAGACAAATGCATACGGTAGCTTTACTGAGTCTGCACATCCTGCTTTCTCTCAGCCACTATACGTACACAAAGCTTGGAAAGCCGGTTTACGGGTACTTCCTGAAGTTGACCTTATAGACGAAAATAATAAAAAAACACAGAAATAAAAGTAGGAGGCAAAAATGGAATGCAGAACATATTGAGACGCATTTGCTGCACAGAAGTGGGAAAAATCTGTTTTCTTTAGCCATCCTGTTTCATGCCGTCTCGTTTGACGACGCTATTGCTGAAAATGTGGTTGCATCAAGTAGGTCACACTTTATAGTGACTGGCTACGAAGCGGATAAGCTGCTTTGGCCGCCGCCTGGGGCCCTTCGCCTGCACTTATATTGGCGCCGATAAGAGGTAAACACAAACGGAAACTTCCTTTCCGCACTACAACAATGCACTCCGAAAAAAGACAGTTGTTACTTGCGAAACCATCCGTATGAATATAAAAGGCCGCTTGAGGTCTGAGTCCTCAACACAGTGGTGTCTGTACAACCACAAAAACAAAAGATAGAAATAACAAATAACAAGAACGCGCCTTTAGGGGTGGGAACAGACGCATGCTCTATCCCTGCATCGTGCCCGCCGGGAGCTCGGTGGCGGCTGCAAAAGAGAGCTCACGACGACGTCGATCGTCATCGCGCGCCGAATAACAGCCTAATAGCGGGACGTTTTGAGAGCGCGTGCCTGAGCCGGGTGCCGACATCCGATACGCCGCCAAAGTGGTGCTCCGTCGGGCAGACGTGCGATCGATTGGGCTTTGGCTCCCGCCGCACCATGCCAATGGGAGCACGGCGGGCTCGCATTCGCGTGGCGCTGAGCTGGCCCTGCAGCCGCGCTCGCCTCCTGTGCTTGCAGCGAAAGACAGTGTGCTGCTATAAGCGCGGAGCGTCGTCGTGGACTTTGCTGAAAGCACTTCTGAGCTGTCCTTGTATTGGCGCGAAGTGTGAACTTAGTAGCCAGCGACGAATGGACGACGTAGAACTTGCATAAGGAGCGGCGGGTCGCCGGCTAAACGTGCCTAAGTTTCTGAACTGCCGCACTCGTTCGAGGCCTTCACTGGCGTCGAGTGCCGGCCACGCGATCACAGTGTAGCCCGTACCGCCGCTGGTCAAAACAAAGTGTCTATACATCCGTCTGTACGAAAAGGGGGCAGGGGAACTTATGTGCCCGTTCCCCAACCAGTCAGGATGCATCTGTTATTCCCCACACAATTTTATACGCAACGGTACTCAACCGAGCACTATCAGGCATATAATATAGGAATGCGACAAAAATTCAGACCTGCCACCCCTCCCTTCCCTTCCTCCTGACCTCCTGAGCAGTTAGAGGTACTACTGTCCAGCTCCCTACCTCAAAATCAACTTTTGCTGGCCGAGATGGCCGGTCGAGTCGTGACGGCGTATGGATACCTAAAATAACGAACCACACCACCCACACCTAGCTCAACAAAGTCTTTTCTCTCTATCTTCCTCATCGGCGCCTGTGCATCGCTCGCAGTCTCTCGCAATCTGCGTGAACTGTAGCTCGCACAGCAAAAAGTTGATGCGGGAGTCATGACGTCATCATCGCAAGCTCCGTAATCAGTGACGTCATTACCTAAACTGTCGTTATTCGAGGCATACTCTCTTGAAGCACCCCCATCAGTCGCGGAAGTTTTCTTCTTTTCGCTTGGGCATGCATGTAAAACCTCAAGCCTTCGCGTGGCCACTAAATAACAGCTCCCTATATAAACCGCATTCTTATCTCAGCAGCGAGCTCTCGTTCACTAAAGCCCGCATGCATGAGATAGCACCTAATGAGGCGGGTGTGCAAGCGTATATGCTCTCTATAGCATCCTCCTAGCGCGTAACTGATAACATCTCGTTAAAAATTTCGGCCCACACTTTAGCTCCCCGTCCCGGTGGGTGCTCGCCGTATCCAGCCAATCGCATGGCGATATCACTACGCGCTCAGAAAGGCGCCCTTGTGCCCAAAAACCGACGAATACTCAACCTCCCGTAAAATACCGCAGCGAATGTATATGCTTATCCCGCGATAGACATCGTCACGTATGCATGCAATGAGCATTGCGCCAAGTAGAGAGAAAAAGTAAGAGAGGGGGGTGCATGGCGGACTTTAGCGCACGCGTGCGCGCGCAGCCGGTGGTTTGGTTCCTAATTAGCGTCCATTTTAAGGAGCTAATTACGGACACAGTGGCGGCCGGCGCGATGCACAAAGCGGCACCCGTCGGCTGCGCACGACGCGGGGATCAGAATAATCGCGCTGCCGCCGCCACCGACCGACCAACCGATGCGAGCGCGTGCACTCGCAAGCGCGACGCCGGCCCGAAATCCTCTCGGATTCCACGTTCGCGCGGGGACGCTAACGAAAGGCGCAGATCAACGGCTTTGAATTGATTACGAGACAAAGAGGCGTCCCATCCTCCGCTGCTCCGCGGCCGCTGCGAGCCCATGTATATATGTATACACGCCCGCCTCCTGGCGCAACGGGCGCGCCTCATTAGAGCAAAGCCGGCTCTGTTCGGTCCGGTCTAGTTTAGTTTCAAATGGTAGGCGCGCGCGCCGCGCGCACGCTTATCTAAATACACGGTTTGGTGCTTCTCGCTTCGCGGTCATAAAATAAACGGTGCGGCGCGCTTTTTTCGTTACACCATGTGAGACAATGAAGGCGACGTGTTCAACAGTGCTTTTCGCGCGTTGTGACTATACTCCGCTTTTCCTTGACAGCAGCTAAAAAAAGAAAGAAGTTGCAAAATAGGAAGAAGAAAAAAGAAAAAAATAGCAGTGGCTTAGTTCGGCTATGCCAGGATAAACGTAGCGTGGGCATATAGGAGGTCTATAACAGATTGATTGATTTATTGTGAGATTCAACGCACCGACGCTACACAGGCGATGAGGCGCGCCGTAGTGGAGGTCTCCGGATTAATTTTCACCACCTGGGGCTCTTTAAAGTGCGCCTAAATCTCAAAGACACGAGCATTTTTTTTTTTTTTTTTGCTTTTCGCCTTAATCAGAAAAGCGGCCGCCGCGGCCGGGAAATGAACCCGCGTTCTTGGGTTCAGCACCACGACTCCTTAGTCCCTGACAGGAGGACAATAACAGCTAACGAGAGTATTTGCATATTTTATTATTATGCACCCTGCTCGAGTGTGAAGCTTTCCCCAATTCGTGATGCAATATATAACCGGCAGTCTCAGCCTGACATTTGCTTTGCTGTGTGCGATGTTATGGCCGCCTTCTTGATAAGCTTGCCGGTTGTAATTCCATGCAAGAGGTCAATTTCAACTTTTAGGTTCCTGCTGTTGTTTCATTAAAGAACGTGCAAATTTTCAGTAGGCTTTTAGCTTGTATACTGTTGCGCATATTTTTATTCGGTTTACGTAAATTGTGTGTTATTTTAGGCACGAGGAAGAGCAGTGGTCTACCGCCGCGGTGGCTCAGTGGCTAAGGCGTTGTGCTGCTGAGCACGAGGTCGCGGATTTGATTCACGGACGCGGCAGCCGCTTTTCTGATGGAGGCGAAAAGCAAAAACGCCCGTGTGTACGACATTTCGGCGCACGTAAAGATCCCCAGGTGGTCAAAATTAATCCGGAGCCCTCCACTACGGCGCGCCTCATTGCCTGCGTTGCATCGGCGCGTTAAACCCTACAATCAATCAAATCAATAAAGGGAAGCGGTCAGATTCTCTAATTGGGTACTCAATTTTCCAACAACTGATTCCAATATGTACCTGAAAGAAAACGAACCTCTCTTGTTTATAACCAATAAGGCCAAGATGTTTCATCTATTAAAACAACTAGACTACCTAGCGAAAATTTGTTCCTAACAATTCGTCTCATTTATCATGCGGAGAAAATTAACGCAAATCGCATAATAGTTTGAAGAGTATGGCTTCTGAAAATTCTCGTATAGATATCAGCCATCTTGAGGGAGGAAGTTACTTTAACGAGGGAGGAACCTGCCACACCAGGAAAGTTATTGGGATTAAACCCGTTGTCGAATTGTTCGAAAAAGGAATATCCGCCATAAGCTTGGCGAATTATATGTTACACTTCGAATGAACTCCTTCGAATGATGTATCGAAGTCGACAGTATAGTTGTAAAATTTCCCGTAACTTATTTTTAGCCCAAGCTCTTTCTTTTTCTGTCTTTTAACTTCGCCTATATACAATTGACACCGCCAAGTCGACATGCGCTACACGCTTTCGGTTGTCAGCTAATAGCGCTGTAAGGCCGGGTTCAGACTGCTGTCGCAACTGCCGTAATATCGCAACTGCCGTAAAAATGACGTAATTAGACGTCTCAGCCAACCGAACTGCATGAAACGCCGTTTTTTAACGTCCTTAGCGCACGATATATGGTTGTTACATCGGCAGTCTGAACATGGCATAAGGCCACAACAAACATACCACGCTCACCACCCGAAAGATCATCCACGTAGCACCCATACTTTGCAATTTACACACTACACACACAACGCAGAAAAAAGATCAGTCAGGGCAAGGGCTCTGACCAGACCCCATGGCAGTATATATCCTATGCACAGACGCAACACCCTGCCCGCGGCATCGTCCAACCCGCGTAGCCAGCGTAGTCAATGGAACCGGCGAACGACTCATTGCCAACACAGGACCATGACGTCCACCGAATCACGGTGAATATATTGCCATACCCATAGCAGCCACACTAAACAACGAAACTGTCACCATTTTAACGGACTCGATGTCCGCATGCCGAAGTTACAAATTGGGAAGAATAGATGCACCTGCTTTGCATACCCTCACCCAACGCAAGACACTTCGCAATAGCTGGGCAATCCTGGCACGAGGCCACGCAGCCGTCAATGGCAATGAAGTGAGTCATGCCGCGGCTATCGAAATGGTTCACCGAGCCACTGCCGAACGTGTCGACAAACCAGCACAATACTCAAAATTCGCTGCAGATGCTTAGAGGATGCATTGACATCCTGACACATAACCGGTTTAAAGTTGCCACGCCCGCATTAGCGCCTCACGACAGAGGAATTCACGCTCAGAAGACCAACGCGTACCCCTAACCAGCTCGTCTCAATCTTATTTTTCTCGACTAATATACATCGCTCTGCCCCCAATTCATGCTGTATATTACAGCGAAGCTGTATACGGCTTCATAGTTCAGTATATTTGTCCTCACCGCCGACAAGGACTCAGTGCGCCCCTCTTTGTCCGCGATCTGGAGGCGAGCCATTGCGCGAGGCGTTCATGTGTGTGCGTTTGTTTCTTTGTTTGCTTGTTCGTTTGTTTCGTTTTACTTTGGTCCACCCTTGCTTAAACTCGAGAGGTATGGCAAAGATTTGCGGCTGTGCGACCGGCGTCGGCCATGTCATCACCCTCTCTTGGTCGTCGATCGTTCCAAGCGCTTGCGTGCCGAGTTTCCTGCCCTTCCGCTCTCCCGTGATGGCGGGTACATCGCTGCGTGTCAGGGACATCGAAACACCACACGTGTCTATTTTCGTCCGCCTCCTCGGGATCGGTGGTGGTCGCCCATGGGAATGTATTAACACCAAAAAGACAAGGCAAGAAACACCCGCCGTGATGGCTCAGTGGTGAAGGCGTTGTGCCGCTGAGCCCAATGGCGTGGGTTCTATTATCGGGCGCGGTGGCTGCTTTTCTGATGGAGGCGAAAAACGAAAACGCCCGTGTGCCGAGATTCCGGCGCACGTTAAAGATCCCAAAGTGGTCAAAATAAATCCCGAGCCCTCCACTACGGCGCGCCTCACAGCCCGTGTGTCTCAAGCTGGGCTGGGTAGAGGCGCCATTGCGCCCAGTGTGCTCTACAACTGAAAAACTTTAGGCTCATTCCATGTCGCTGCCAGCGGTATATTGGTCCACGGGCAACAGCGTCGAAGGCACTTGTGCGATTCCGCCGTGGAACTTCCGCACTTCCTTGGACCCTGGCGAAATCATGGCGAGGCAGTGCCGGGGACAAAAGCTCTGTTGACTTTCCTTGCGGAAACAGGGCTGGAAGAGGTCCTGTGAACCCTCTGAACATACACATTTTATATATGTGTACATCTCCCCTCCCCCCAGTTTTTTTCTTTGTCTCTCTCTCTCTCTCTGTATTTCCCCCTTTCATCTCCCTGTATTGACCCCCATCTAGAGTAGCAAGCCGTATACCGTTAGTGGGGCTGACCTCTTCAGCTTTCATTAAAGGAGGTTCTCTCTCTCTCTCGCTCTCTCTCTCTTCGGCACGTAAAACCCCATAATTATAATTAACAAGACAATAAATGTGGGGGCGTACCTTCTGCCACGATGGCCACCGATCAAAACAATGAATTATTTTGTATCTTTGTTCAAAATTTTGTGTCACTTCAGCTTCGGTGGTCATTTACCTTCACGGAGTGGAAAGGCTCGTGATTTTTATACTCACGAGAAAACACACGTTCCGTCAATCTTTCGCTCACGGTAACGAGGGGCGTTGTCGGAGTGTGGGTTATGATGGAGTTCATCCCTGTGGATGCCATATCATTGCACCTTTTACGAACCGAAAGATCACGATCAACCCCGATACTCCCCTCTTCACTTTAGCGAAGAGCAAGTAATCCCCTGGTTAGCGAAGAGACAGTATACCATGATGACGATGGCCATCACTCTGGGGACGCTACGCGTTATGAAATGACGTTTTCTTTTTTTTTTAAGCGAAGCCTTCTACGCCTCGCTCATCACGTGCGGTGTCTCGCCAAAACGCTCTGCAAAAAAAAAAAAAAACTTTACACAGTGGGTTTCACAAAACGATGATAATGATAAGCAAAGCCACATCAAGCATTTCGAAAGAAAAACACTGCGGTTGATTCCTCTCTCATAGGAATCGGTAAAACACGAAAGTGAAATGTGCACCGAAATCTGCAGCTGAGCATGATTTGCGGGTCGGCGGCTGTCTTTTGGGTGTGCTTGGCGAGCGACGTCCTGCTGGCGGGTCCCTTCGGCAAAGGTGTACTCGCGTAATTTCCGTGACGGATATGACGTCAGTGAAATCTTGGTGTATTCGGGCATAAAACACTTCGTGTTAGAATATAAAACCCGAAAACGAGCAACCCTAAGTAGTATAACGTACTGATGATGATGATTGCTATTGGTTTCCCCTTTGAAGCGGGGTGATGACATGTCATCTTACCAAAAAGGACAAATATAACCATGTTTTACCCTCTTTAGTACACTTTTAGTACTCTTTAGTACTAAAGGTTGCTTCCCCGCAAGGAGACCCTATGTGCAGGGATGCAACCTTTAAAGGCCGCTTGCTACATGAAGGGAATATTGCTATATGAAGGTTGCTATATGAAGGGAACATAAAGAGAAATATACATGAAGGGAATATTGGGCTTCCAGAAGCCCTAAGATTTAAGGGTATCAGAGAGGAAGTTAACCTCAAGGCTGTCGAGGGGACGAAAAGAAGATTAGAATGCTGGTGGACGAAAAGCAGAGAGGGGAATATTGCCTAGGACAGTTACCACCTGTAACAGGGAAAAGAAAGTATTCGGGCCTAATAAACTTTAGTGCCTGCCCTAAGCAGCGCTAGTATTAAACCAAGAGTGTAAAACATGGTTATATTAGTCATTTTTGGTAAGATGACATGTCATCACCCCGCTTCAAAGGGGAAACCAATAGCAATCATCATCATCATCATGCTTCGTTGTAATGGCGTCATTTCCGTGATGGATATGACGTCAGCGAAATCTTGGTATATCCACGAATAAAACACTTTCGCGTTAAAAAACGGCTTCCCGTGACCGGTCTCGAACCTTTGCCCCTCGCGTTATGAAGCCGACGTCTATCCGATTGCGCCATTGCGACACGGTCGAAGCAGTTAGGCTGTAACGTTGATTCAGGGTTGCATTGGAGAAAGCTTCGCGTTTTAACCATTTTTACAAAAAATATCTACGCGTTTGTAAAACTAATAAAAAGAATTTTAAGAGGCTGTTGACGTAAAATGCATACGCAGGTTGAAGAATAATAGCAAACGTTGTTGTTTGATTGCGTGTTTGAAACAAATCAAGGTTATACTGATCTCAAGTTTTCTGCGCGCAATGACGTATTTAATTCCCCCAACCGACAGAGGGACGCATTTGTACTCTATCCTTCGTTAAAGGGGGATTGTGCACGCGAGCGCGACTCTCACTTCAAATCGCCGCCAACTTTTTAAACTTTTTTTAAACGCCGCTTGATTCCTACGAGGCGCAGTTTGTCAAGCGCTGTAGAGAGAGTTCATTAAGCTGATTACGCGGATCCACAGCCCGGTTTCGAGCGCTTAAGAACCGCGCATTGGAGATTCTGTCGGTCGGTTATCGCACGCTCGCGCGGGGGCCGCACCGCGAATGTTGCTGTGCGGCCTGCTGCAGAATGCATAACAAATGACCCGCTCAGGCTGCCGTAAAGGCCTCCCTTGGCTATACATATATGTATACGTGCGTACAAAGTCCATTAATCAAGTAGGCTGGGTGCTATGAAATAGGAGCGAGGTACGATAGTAAAATCGTTTTTTTTTTCCTGCAGACGCCGAATCCATCCCCATTCTACGCGCTTCATTCCTTGACACATAGCATTTTAACAACGTAAACAGCCCAAACTTTCGTGTTAACAAATCACTTGCTGGTATAGTTGTATCTTACCACTGTTATTTTTTATAGGGGATGCCTTTGTCATTGTGAGCCTTTGAAAACTCATAAGATTGATTGATTGATTGATTGATTGATTGATTGATTGATTGATTGATTGATTGATTGATTGATTGATTGATTGATTGATTGATTGATTGATTGATTGATTGATTGATTGATTGATTGATTGATCGATCGATTGATCGATCGATCGATTGATTGATTGATTGATTGATTGATTGATTGATTGATTGATTGATTGATTGATTGATTGATTGATTGATTGATTGATTGATTGATTGATTGAATCTTTATTCAAACGTGCATTACGGGCTCCGCCAGATAGAAGGCATCCTAATTCGGTTCGGAGCACCTTGGCTTCTTCTGTCTATAGTCACCCCCGCCACCATCATGTGCTGCATGGATGTCGTGATCCGGACTGACCAGGGTATTGGCCGCGAGGCCCACCACTGGAGAGGCCGGCGCTGCGATCGTTTTGACGTCACTTGTAGGATCACCGTTCCTATCTTGCTGCGTGGTTGGCTTGCAGCGCGGGACGCTTAGCTTAGGAAGCGCGTTCTAGGAGTATTTTCGTGTTAATTTCCTTCGTTTGAAGTTAATTCTCAGTGCGTCAAGCGCAGTTCGGCCTAATGGTGACTGTACAACCGTATCAACTGTGGTAGATTATCCGCGAACACCATGAGCGTGGTGGTGTATTACGCATGCGACCGAAGCGTAAGCAGCGGCTTGTTTCCCCGATCAACAATGTGGACTACGACGATCGCCGAGTGAAGTTTCTAGATTTCCCTTGTTTTCAAGAAATGTATAAAGCAGGAAATCGTGAAGCGTTAACTGCTTTCAAAAGCACACACGCACCCGCCGTGCCTGCCCGCACGGCCGACGGTGCGGCTCGAGCCGACGCAGGTTGCGGCAGCAACAACTTGTCGCCGATTTTTAAAGTCACACAAGTCGTGGAAAAGAAGTTCCAGATTGGTGAAAGTGGATGTTTGCGTGATGAAAAATTCTGATAGGTAGTGTCATCTGCTGTGGTTTTCAAAGCGATGCTCGAATATCTGCCGCGATTTACGCCGACCGGCCGCGGAGGTCGGTCCCGGCAGCGCCGGCCTGTTCACGCACGGTGCGGCGAGCGACCGAAGGATGGCTATGCTTGCGCGCAAGAATCGACCGAGGCCGTGCAGGTATCTTGATCGCCGATCGCTTCAACGGAAATCACCGCGCTTACAGAGTTCCCAGCGCGGTGAAACGTTCTGTTAGGGACTGTCACTCGCAACTCTAACGGCGATGAAATATCTGCTGCGACGCCAAGCCTAAAGTTCCCAAGATCCGATTACGTGCATCCGAAGCCGGCTGCGAGCTGTTGGCGAAGGCCCTCCCGTCGCGCACGCGCGTGTTACGTTTGGGTTCCTCTAACTTCTTGGGAGCCCCCAATTCTAAATATCCCCATTACCCGAAATCATTAACGACATGTTTCACCTTCTGTGAAAAGCCGTGAGTTTCGAAATTGATGCTTGAGAAATGCCGGCTTACTGTAAACATACAAAACACGCTGCAATTACAAATTACCACGCCGAGCACCTAATGAAAACTAAATATAGCCTTGTCCGAACCCGCTCGAAGACGTTAAAAACTCGCGTTCACACCGTTCATGCATTGCGGACAAGTCGCGAAAAGTAAACATCAGCCGTGCAGAGTACAGGCTACGGGAGCGATCGTTAATCAAATCCGGGCATGACTATAAAAACATCGTAGGGTAAATAGGCACTGATTAAGCCAAATTGCAGACCATAACAATACTTTTAAGCATGTGCGGTGAAGCAATCTGATCAGTGTTCTCGCGTCATTCATTTACCAGGCAATACGAGCAGTTCGCGCGGTGCACCGCGCGACTTATGATCTCACTTATGATCTCAGAGATCATAAGTGAGCGACGCGTTCCCGTCTCTGTTACAAGGTGTTTGCTTGCACACACATGTCCCGTCACAAATAATGAATTTACAGCGTACTTTTCTCGGCATCAGTTGCATCGTCCTTGACGTTAGCTAGCTGGCTGCGTATGTAAAAGCTGTGGGTCGCGATGGTACCAACTACCTAAACGCGGCGGTGTCGCCGGGAACAAGCGAGTCGCTCATTGCTTGCCCGAATTATTTGGTTTACAGACAACTTTTTTGGTAATTTGCATCAAATCCACAAGGAGCGGGCGAGACGGTAACCACAACAAGAAAACACGCTTCCGCATACGCACGGAAAATGTGTTGTAGCAGACGACAGCACGATTCGGCGTCCTACAAGTGACGTCACTCGTAGGTGGCGCCACGGTATGTCCTCGAGGCCAATAGCTCTCCACTGTTCCATTGAAAACCCGGGGATTGGAGTGAGGCCTGGAGTTTGCTGGAACTCCCGCACTATTCTTCCAATCACCCGTCATGACATTTATTTCTTTACAGAACGAATTTTTTGTGCTAATTTGTATTTCGACTTATTTTGGTACGTACTGCGAGAGTGAAGGAGAACTGTTATGCGAAAAATTGTATTATCGTCCCCAGATTATATACATATACAATACGATATAACCATTTTACCAGCAAAAAAAAAAAAAAAAAAAATGACAGGGACCTAGAAAAAAGTAGGCGGGACAATTGCTAGCGATTGTCCCGTCTACTTTTTCTAGGTCCCTGTCCTTCTTTTAGCTGGTAAAATGGATCTAAGTCAACACCAATCAGCCCAACTTTCAGCCTTAAATATAATATAACTTGACAGCATCCTGTTGTAGCAAATTCGATTATTGCGGGTGGGATATGCATAGGTTGCGGGGTATATGAAAGGGTAATTGTTAAAGGGACACGAAATGGTGGAAACAGGTTGGCCTGTATCGAAGGATCACGGGGCCGAGAATCTAAATACACCATTCTGGCAACTACCAGTTGTTTAGTAAGGCAGAAAACGCAAGAAACGTGAGAACAGGAGACGACGCGCCGTACGCTTTTATTGGGTACTACGGTTTGTGACGTCACAAATGTGGTGAACGGTGGGAGCTCATTGGAGAAGCATCTATAAATGTCTTTCGGTTTTTACCTCCATCAGAAAAGCGGCCGCCGCGGCCGGGAATTGAACCCGCGTCCTCGTGCTCAGGAAGTCGATAACCTATACGACGGTGAGCGTCCGAGCTACTGCAAGCAATATACCCTGAAGGAAGCAGCTAAAGTCCCTTCATTAGAAGCGGAAAAAGGAACAATATGCACTGCAGGTGGTTACGCGACCCGCCTGACCATCTAATCTCCCTCTTTCCGCGCGAAAGAGGAGGGGAAGGAGGAGCAACACTTTATTCAAAATGTTACCATCGGTAAAGCGCGCCTTGTTCGAGCATAATTGCCCGTGAAATTAACTTACTGCGAGTGGTGAGCTGAACGATCCGCCATTGTGCTTTTCTCTTCTCCTCGGGCAGCTTTTGATAATCCGTAAAGCATGCGTCGCTCTGCCCTTGTACATGTTTGCGCCAAGGGGAGCGCGGGCAACAACGACTACTCTAACGTCTGCCTTGAAGAGCGCTTATTTCACTCCGGGAATAAGCGCTAAAATGACGACACGTAGAAAGGAACACAGGACGGCGCGCTACTAGCAACTGGTATTTTATTAGGAAAGAACAGACATTTAAAGTGTGAAAAAAAAAAAGTTCCGAGAACGGTCGAAAATTGCTCGCCAAGTTACGGAATTCCACTGGACACAAGTTCGCCCAACGCTCCCGACCCGGACTAAGAAGCGTGCACCAGATCGCCCAGTCGTCATACTCGCGGCAACGGGGAGGTACTGGAGAAACACAAGTGCACCTTGCAGCTAGGCCCAAAGTTTTGCCTCGAGTCTTCCCTCCAGCCTGCAATGGACAAGATCGCCCTTGCAAGCTCTGTCTCCTGTCATGTCCAGAAGGAGGAGAAGCAACGGTGCGTCGCGGAATGTGTCGAACTCTTGCCACGGTCCGAAGGTAGGCAGAGATGTGATGCTAGGCTAGGTCCGGCTATTGAGTGTTTCGCCGCCAATGGCCTTAAGGTATACTGTTGTCGGATAAGAAAAGGTCTTTCGGGGTAATGCTCACGCAAATGTTCATGGAAAATGCCTTCACTGCCGTTCAAAAAACTTCAGGGAGGTGTCAGACAAGCCTCCTTGAGCAAAGAAGCAGGCGCGGGAGCTTCTTAACCAGGTGAATTTAGGCAAGTTGTGCAGTGAAGTCAAACAGCTGAAAGGCGTTACGCTGGGAGCCTTTTTCACAGCAAAAACCCACAAGCCAGCGGCTCCTTTTCGCACCATGGTGCGGAAAGGAGCCGCTGGCTTGTACCTCTGGCTTGTACCATGTGCCTCTTTCGGAGATTATGCATAATCTCCGAAAGAGGTGGGGCGAAAAGGAGCCGCTGGATTGTACCTCTGGCTTCTACCATGTACCTCTTTCGGAGATTACCGTAATTACCCGATTCTAATGCGCCCCCGATTCTAACGCGCACCCGATTTTCCAGGCAAAAAACCGAAAAAACTTGCACCTCCGTTTGTAACGCGCAAGGAACTTTGTGAGGAAGAAAAACGAATGCGTGAGGAACGGGCGATTTATTCCCCGAAGTAATCTCACTCATCTCACTCCTCGTCGCTCTCCGAGAGCTCCTTGTCGCCTTCCGCTGACCGTAACATCTCGTCGTTGGTGCCGTCAAGCGCGTTCGCGATGCCACACTTCTGAACGAACGTTCAACCATGTTCGATGGGATCGTGGCCCACGCCTCGCATGCCCATCCCGCGAGCTTCTCCAGAGGCATACGCTTCAGCCAACCGCTCGTTGTGAACGCGTGGGAGCCGCTCGTAAGCCGCGGAAGCGGCGCACCTTCGTTGCCGCTGCTGCCATCGCTGTTATCAAGAACGCAAGTGGAATAATTTGACGATTTGTGTGAACGCCGAAAGAAAAGCCTAGGCGCCTAGATCCAAAAAATTGTTGCTAAAAGCTTTGGCGCCATCTTGAGATCGCGATGGCGATGGGTGGAACGAAATTTCAGCTGTTTCGGCAGTTTTGGTTTCGTATCCGATTCTAACGCGCATGTGATTTTTCGACCTATTTTTGCGGAAAAAAGGTGCGCGTTAGAATCGGGTAAGTACGGCATGCATAATCTCCGAAAGAGGTGGTGCGAAAAGGAGCCGCTGGCTTGTACCTCTGGCTTGTACCATGTACCTCTTTCGGAGATTCTAGAAAGAGGTGGTGCGAAAAGGAGCCGCTGGCTTGTACCTCTGGCTTGTACCATGTACCTCTTTCGGAGATTATGCATAATCTCCGAAAGAGGTGGGGCGAAAAGGAGCCGCTGGCTTGTACCTCTGGCTTGTACCATGTACCTCTTTCGGAGATTATGCATAATCTCTGAAAGAGGTACATGGTACAGGGCCGTGTTCACGTACTTGAAGGAGAACTTGGGCACCTTAACCATAGAATACCTGTTCGTCATTCCAAACTCCTCCACGGTTGCAATCAGTTTTTTAAGAGAGCTCCTTTGAAGCCAGCTCTTGCGGTTTTAGCATTGACATCGATGATCTGTATTGCTCATTGCCACATTCTGAGGTGATGAGTTCAGTAAAAGGGTGCATATGTGGCAATGATGAGTACACGTTTGTTGCAAAGTGTGGGATTCCAATAGAAAGTTTTTTGGAGGTTCTTTTGTTTTTCCTGAAACACACATACCTAGGTTGGGAGGGCAAGACGTATACGTTCAAAAATCAGGGGTCTGCATTGGCTCAAAGGTGGCACCCATGTTAGGTAGCATTTTTCCGGCAAAGGTGGACAGGACGTTAGATGTTGAAATCAAAGGTATTGTGCACAAAGTGTACAGGTGTGTTGATGACTGTTTGGTTTTGATTTCGTCGGCCACCTTTGGTCAGACGCGTAAGGATGTGCTCAAGGCATTTTCAAAAAACAGGTTCGGGCTGTGCTTCACATGTGAAGTGCCACAAGAAAGGCAGCTGCAGTTTCTCAATGTGCAGTTATATTTCAAGCACAACCACGTGGGTTGGATGTACTCCCCAAGGACCACTAAGCCGCTACTGGATTGTCACTCAGGGCACTCCCGGCTGGTTAAGAATGGCATATAGCTTGGGCCTGTTTGCGTTCAACGCTTGAAAACTTGTGCGTTCACTGCATGGGCGGCAGTTTTGATTCGCAGGTTAAGACGCTAAAATAGGTGGGGTTTCCTAGCGGAGCTATTGCTCCAACGTGCGAAAAAATCAGGCGGGCTGTTAAATTAGCTAATCAGTAGGGCTGGGCATCGATTAAAAATTTTAATCCGATTAATCGGTAAGCTTTAATCGGTTAATTAATCGATTAATCGATTGCGTTAGTTCAAGAAACGCATGGCTGCTTCGAAAACATTTCCCATAATGCTTGCCCACCTGAGCCGGGCAGACCTAATTCTCTTTAGGAGATTCATGCTCACTGCGGGGCCCAATAAATGGGTTAAAAGGAATAAACGTTCCGGGGTGTATTAAAACTAAAAGCGATCTCAAAGTGTCTGGTCCCGCAATTCCGATCCAACTGAAGCTTCTCTCCCAACCACACAATCTGTTTTACTTAACTAAGCTACAGTTATTTGTAATCTTTCCTCTTTCCTGGATAATCCCTTTCCCCTCGCCCATTTGTTACACCCTAGCTGTTGAAGCGAGGTGTGCGTGTACTCCGCGCGAATATTAGTTTACTATGCCACAGCAAATAAATAAATAAATAAATAAATAAATAAATAAATAAATAAATAAATAAATAAATAAATAAATAAATAAATAAATAAATAAATAAATAAATAAATAAATAAATAAATAAATAAATAAATAAATAAATAAATAAATAAATAAATAAATGTGTTTTAAAACACGACGAAGACAAAAGCACATGGTATCTTAGTTTTCTTTATTTTTTAATGCCTATGCGTTCTCAGTTCTACGAGGGAGTCAGCACAAGCTAGATTGTGTTGTGAAATAAAATTACGCTTCGAAATCAGTCCCCCGCTGCTAAAAGCGACCGAAGTATGCCAGTACGTATGTATTGAGAGAACTGCGAAATGATGAGGTCACTAAGACAAAACAAAAAATATTGACAAGAAAAAAACAGCAGTGGGCAGCGCAGGAGTGTGCATCGGTCTTGTGCGGACATTTGTATCGATTTCCCCGCCGGGAGCCTGAAACTGTGTACATATATGTACAGGCTTTCACAACACAAGAAGTCGGAAGTGCTTCAGGCAGTTGCAACGTCTCCATGGCTCGCAAAGCTGCTTGCCAATCCTCCATCTTGAGCATCTTTTCTCCGCTCAGGAATCTCCGTGGCGAGGGCAGAGAAATAATAATAACAACAACAACAAAAGTGCCATTGGAGTGTTTCTAAGGACATCTCAAACGGGTGCCTTCAAGATATGCCGCCCAAAACAAGCTGGAAAGCTTTCGGCTGGACGCTGTGCTGTTCTGCGCCCAAAAATCTAATAAAGCGTCCTTGCGGAGCTATATCAAATCGATGAAAGCATCGTAACGCTGTTACAACATGTCATGACGATGCAGGCCGCTGATCTCGGCAAATGCTGTCGTCTTTCCTTCTACGCTGATTGCATGGACAATGGGCACGGCGTGGAAGTGCGCACAAAATACTGATGCAGAACTCACTCGTCCCGAACGCCTTTTTGATTACAGTGTAATACCTCGTAATGCATGAATCGGTGTTCCCGTGAAAGCTATATGCGCAGTATTCTCTTCACAGAAAAAAAATAACGTTCTCCACCCGGGAGGCTCTGTTCAACATGTTGTTCCCGCCGAGGTACATCACAGGGCAAAGACCGTGTGGACTTTGTTTGTGAAATAAATAAATAAATAAATAAATAAATAAATAAATAAATAAATAAATAAATAAATAAATAAATAAATAAATAAATAAATAAATAAATAAATAAATAAATAAATAAATAAATAAATAAATAAATAAATAAATAAATAAATAAATACGATCGCATGGACTTTGTTTTAAAAGACATGTCCCCTTGCGAAAACATAACTATTTTATTTTTACCTCACTCACTTATACGTGGTCAATGAGGTTGAAGTCCCACTTGCGCACATTCGATCGAGGGCCGAAACTAAATTCGGGCACTCCTGGAAGACTTCTACAATATATACATTCCTTGTCACAACTTGTTATGTTTGAAAGCGAAATATGGCTCGCCAGTCGCAATTTAGCTACGCACCAGCGTGTGCTATATGTGCGTGCACAAGACCACGTAAAAAATGTTCGAAACAGGGCATGGAGGTGTAGGATAATGCGTGAAATCGTTTTAGAGTGTTGGGCAATTTGCGATGAAACTTCATTACAAGGGAAGAGGCTTGGCTAGAGCGAAAATATAGCTTTTGAAAACACCAGGCACTGTCTAAAGCAAACGCTCAAAGCAAAAGTATACAAACTATAGTTGTGAGCATTTTGGAGGAAGGATGGAACAGGCCAAATTTAAAGGGAAGCTTAAGGGAGTTATTAACATATTTTGTTGCTTTGTCAGGCAAAAATTTCGATCCTTTAGAGATTTTCCCGGGTTTTTTTTTTTTTACTCGTTTACGCGCTTTTTTTTTCCCCGAGAAAAGTGTTTTGCCGCTTTGCCATCCCCTTCCCTTCGGTATGATGGCATATTAGCGACAACATCCGGGATAATTTTGTACGCGAGGAACAGTGCAACGAGAAACACGGAGCGAGTCCAAGACTGAAGAAAAAAAAAATTCGGGCAATCTTCAAATGTGAAACCTGGGGAGGGGCGTAGCATGCAGTGTATAAGCGTATTCTTGGCGCGCCTTGGCGCTTTTGCCAACGGAGATGAAACCGGTGGGGTAGAGCTATACAGCTTTGCTGGAGAAGATTCTTGTCTCTCTGAAGCACGAAGCTCTCCAGCGTGAGGCGTAAACGAGTGTCCCGGTTTTTTTTTTTTTTTTTAGTACGCGTTACGAAGCGTTCTAACGCGAGGCGTAAACGAGTGTCCCGGTATTCTTTTAGTACGCGTTACGTTGCAGCGCGAGGCGTAAACGAGTGCCTCGGCGTATTTGTACCGTGACTACATGGGACGATGATTACGACGACGACATGAGACGCCAACAGCCCGGACCCCTAAGACATTACCGCTCTCTGCGCTCATGCGAGGAGATCTCGTGTGGCCGCATTTTTAATTTCACATGTGGCGAATAAAAGTACCGACTCTAACACGTTCGTCGATAAGAAAGCGCATTTGGCAACATTCGCAAGCCTATGTCCGCAGCCAGCCGTGCGGTTCAAACATGGTAACTCTCAGTAATTATAATTCAGCGTCGCTATCGCAACGAGTGGATCGACGCGAAGGCTTAACAACCTCGCTTAACTTGGAGGGCGAGGAGCAAAATACACGAGAACAATACTTTCCGCCGACGCAGCCGAAATCAGACATGAAAGGAGGGCCGTTTCCACTCAAAGGATTCCGACACAATGCTCACGTTTTTCTGACAAAATTGAGTGGCGGAGCCCAAAAGGGACAGAGAAAAGCGCATCGGCAACAAGCAGAAACGGCCCATCCGCTCGCTAAAACCCGAATCGAAACGCCAGAAAATCAGATTAACCCGCGCTTTTCCCCTCCCTTTTTATCATCTCGCCGCGAAAAGAAAATAAAAGGACCGGGTCGGTCGTCGTCGAGGGGCCTTTGCGTTTTGCCGGTTCGCTAGCGTGGCCCCCTCTCCCCCGTAGGCGCGCGGAAAAGACGATGCCGCCGTCAGATCGCTCGGAGAGGCGGGGCCTCGGCGCCGAGGCACCGCCTCCGCTGCTAAGCCCCATTGGCCCGGAGTGGAGAGCGGCTCCTCGCTACCGCGTTGCCTCTATCCCCATTAGGGAGCCGACAGCGCTTTCCCCTCCGCGCGAAAGGGGAAAGAAAGGGGCAAAAATGGGGAAGAACACGCTCTAGCGCTTGCGACTTTTCCGCGAAAACGTGTTGAAAACAGAAGGGCGCGAGTCGAGCGAACACCACCGTCATGCGAGCGCTAGGTTGGCGCGCCGCGGCGCATGCAGCGTGCGTGTGATGCGTCTCTCCGCCCCGTGGACCGTCGGAGGGATACGATGAGCGCGTTTTACCGCAAGACGAGCGAGGACGACGGCGAAGCGAGCTACCGGCAGAAGATGTCACCGCGGCGCTCGTTCATGATCGAGGACATTCTGACCGGACCGGGTACGCCGCTGTCCGCCTCCCCGCTGTGTTTAGGGGCCACGGTGCACGTCCGAGGACCGGCGACGTCTCAGGGCGTGGGAGCCATGGCCGGAGCGGGTTGTCTGCAGTCCCCTTCGCTCGGCCCCATCTACTCCCAGGCGTCGGCTGTGGCCGCTTTCCTGCCGGCGGCCCACTTCATCGGCAAGTCCATCGAGCAGGGGTCATTTCTGCTCTCGCCAGGTACGAGATGGACAGCCGTCGAATATACCCCAAAACACCTTAGCTTTGCTGCAAAGAAATATAATGATTTGAAAATATTTCATCACCGAGGGGGAAAATCAATTAGGCGGAAACGTTCAAGTGAAAAAGAATGTGAGCAATATAAAAGCAGATGGATCTGGTCCCAAACATGTGCGCTCGCGATACAATTATTTTTAATGTACTACGGGTAAATCGTGCCTTATATAGGCCTCTGCCATCAAGAGGCTTTCCAGTGGGGGACCAGTTCAAGAAAGCTGCAGCGACACCTAAGCATTTCTTATGACCTATAGTGAATGCGAAAGCATTTGAGTCTCGTTGAGTGGCTCCTGGACGCTTCGCTGCGATTAAAGCCAGTCCTTACGCTTGCACAGCGGCCGCAAATCTGAGACATTCGAACCACATAAATGGGTTTTCCTTTAGGTCTCCGACGCCGGTGATGTCCGTGACCTGTTGAGGAAAAATTCATTCGTTTCCCTCTGGATTGCTGGTGAGTGCTGCGCCGCCGCGCGAGAGAAGCAAAATCGGCCGGAGGAGCGCTTGCTTTCTTTGTATTTTATTTCGAAGGCACGCCGTATGGAACGCGTCCCAGCGAAAGGTAACCTATTACCACGTTTCTGGCAAGGCAAATTTTTCGCTCAATGAGCCATTTAATGCTCTCGCATTTAAATTATTGTGTACTCATGGCGTCGAACAAAAAGCCAGAAGTCACCTAGTAGTTTTTGAACGTTAATAGTATATTTAAGGTGTCGCACAACAGAAAGAAGTGAAAGAAACACCCTTCACAACAGGCGCCTTATTAAGTGACGCAAAAACTTAGCTGAAAGTGACAAATTAATATTGAATGTGGTATACAGGGCGGGGATTTTTTTTTCTTAGCCACGCGGTAACAACTATGCAAAAGGTAATGAACACAGAACCCATAGGTAATGAACGGAGAACCCATAATGAACCCATAGGTAATGAACAGAGAACAAAAAGGGCTCCGGTATATATTTCTTGAAGCCTTTACAACTGACCCACTACTTTACACGTGGATGAATCAGCGTTACCATAAATGCACAGGTGACTTAAGAAGAAAGAACAAACATGCGAATACGATCATCTTGAATCGATTTTAAGCCGATCATTCTTATGTGCCTCCCCCAAGAATCTGTCCGTCCGTTCGTATGTCTGTCTCTCTGTGGCGCGATAAACGTGTAGCATGCGATAACGCGTGACACAATACAATGCCCCCTGAACCAGAAATTTTTCCTCTTTCCGTCCTTCAATAATGCGTGCCACGATGAGCAAGCACTCCTAGGCACTCTCCTCAGAAACCTGCGAAGGAAAACTACATCCACACACAGTTTGGCCGTATGGCTACAGAGGAACGCTACACAGCTTTCTCAGAAGCTTCGCAGTTGAAGAAAGATTTGTCCTGATCAAGGATTCAAACCCGGGACCACTGCCTATCTAAGACAGTCGCACTACCAAACGAGCTAATCCCGGAGCTAGCCGTTTGTAGCGCGAAAACGCTTTTTTTATAATTGCGATAGTATCCCTTTGACAAGTTGGCACCCGTTTCCCGGAGGAAGTCCAGAAGACAGCGGTGGTGAGGCCCACACAGCCATCGTTGGAGATCGGGGGGTCTCTCAGGATGCAGGCCTGTGCCGCGAAGATGTTCGGATCTCGCTGCACTCAGGGAAGGGCACGTCCATAGCAGGTGGTTGGTATCGGCGTCTTCGGCAGGAGCCGTACAGAAGGGGAAGGGCTCTGTAAACTCAACCCTTTGGCCCCTCCGGACCTTTAGTTTCGAGAGCGAATTGATCAACCGTAAGTAAAGCGGTGGTGCCAGATTCGGAATTCTGGACCAGGACGTACGAGTTTTTTTTTCAGCTGCGAAGTCCCTTAGAAATCTGCATGGCTTTCTAATTTTAGGTGAATGTCAAACTTTCCCTTTGCAGAAACTTACTTCACCTTATGGATTTCCCTTAAACCGGTCTAGTCACACTTGTCCTTTTCTTCGAGTTGTTCATAACTTCGCTATCGCGCTACACAGGTAGCTCAGCTGGTAGGGTGACTGCTCTATAGACAGGCGGTGGTCTCAGGTTCGATTCATTGACCGGGACGAATTTTTCTTCGACTGCGAAGTTTCTGAGCCTTCGCTCCGTAGCCCTTTCGCTGCATTTCAGGTGCATGTCAAATTTTAACAGAGAAGCTGTTTAGCAATTCGTTGGTTCCGGCGTTTCACAAAACTCAGTATAAAGGAAAAAAAAGTATAAAGAAATCACCGCCACCGGCAGGATTCGGGCCTGTGTCTGGTAGATCAACGCAGTGAGATTTATTCGTCTTACTCACTCGGCTACGACCGCGAGTTAGTACCCGAGAGTCAAACGGCTTACCCACTCGGCCGCGACTGTGGGTAGGGCAATCACGCCACCTGCTAGACACAGAACACGTGCCACAGGGTACACGTTGCACCTGCAGGCGCCTAGTTTAAGTGTGCGCGTTCCATTGGCTCATTCTGCTTCTTCGACTTGCTTCTTCTTCGCCGTTATAGCAAAAAAGATGGGTAAAGGTCATTGCGGCAGTGAAAGAGAAGCAAATCGGCTGCAATCGTGGACTTAAACCGTCGTGATGGCCGTGAAGGTTGCGTATAGCTTCGCTACCTTTAAGTCTTACGCGTTAGTGTGAGCTTCCTTCATTTCTCTCCTCCACAGAAACTTACTCAGTTGGGGATTTCCCCTAAGCTGGTCGGACAGATTCCCCCAGAAATATGGCCGTAGTACTTGCGAGGATGCGCACATAAACCTTATGCGCCACGGGAGAGGGCGTTGTGCACGTAGCACAAGGCCACAGCACGTCAGGTGACGTAACGGCGAGGCAGTTTGTGGGTCGATGTGATGCAATGTCTTCGGCAGATGTCCGGTTGTACGACTACTCCTGGGAGAGAGCGATTCATGGAGGAGCAGCGACGCTGCAGGTATTAGCAGAGTCCTTCATGCCTTTAGAGTCCTTCAATGCTTTTCTCGTCACGAAACCCCGGCCGAATTTCATTCAGGGACAAAAGCTGCCGCTAGGATCGCCCCTGTCAATGATAAGGCTGTTCCGGCCTCCCGCGACGCTTGCTGGCCCGCTGTTTCTCCGTCGGCAACACGCCTACATTCTCCTGCTCTTCATTTTCAACGGTAAAAACGCGAGAGAACTATGCATATTTTTGTGTCAGTTATTGTCGCGTATAACTTAGTTGCGAGTAGAGGCAAGATCACGCGTTACGAAGGCATGTAGCGGTGTTCGTTAGTTGCGACAGGCATGGCTAAGTTTTCGCTTTTGGAAGACGGACGTTTGGTGTTTTCGGCTTCTGACTAGCCTTTTATTTGTCGCCTAGATGATACGAGATAACTGGCGCCTGAATTAAAGCGGTATACAGCCCTGGGTGACCTGCTGCGCTGAGCACAAACCCGGCCTCTCAGCACCTGCGTGAGCTATAGCGAGCGGCAATATCATAACAATAAAGATGTACAGTTGAAAGTGAGCATGAACAGCAAAAAAAAAAAAAAAAACCAAAGAAATCGAAGCAGCGGAATGAGCGTGCGACGAGGGGGGGGGGGGGGGGGGTATATTACGTCCTTGGGTGACTGGCACTGACTGCCAGGCTGAGCACATAGGTAAGGGGTCTAACAGATAAAAACACACGCAGAGCTCCCGCTACCCACCCAGCCAAAGGGCAAGTTAAAAAAATATTCAGGCGCAAAAACCATTTCCGTCTTTTCAGAACCAGAAATTATTGGGTTACCGAAATGTAACTGCCGCCGATTTTGGGTGCGCAACACATATGACAGGAAACTCTCACCGCTGGCTGGCCGTAGCAGGCAGCTGCCAGGCGCGTGCAGGAGAGGCTATTTACACAAGCTCGCCGCGGCTGTGCTATACATGTAAGTGTTTGTACTTACATAAGTTTGTGGCAATACCGGAATCGATGTAGGGAAATGAGAGACACCATGCAAACATCATAGAAGACATCATACGTACAGTAGCTCCAATTTATTCGTTGTTAGGCGAAGACAACCAACGTCGTTGTGCAGGTGGGTTTACTTTTTCTTACTATTTATGACCGTGACCGCGTCTTCGGCTTCGTCAGATACGACGACAGGTTTTCGAATATCCGGGAAATGGCGCCGACGCGGACCTGGTGGAGTCGAAATGTTTCTCTCACGCGTCACGTGCTTCGGCTCGAAACTGAAAGCGTCCGTCTCGCTTCCACCTGTCGCGCTGTTCGCCGTCGCAAGGAAAGCAGAACGGCGAAGCTTTTAGAGACGATAGCCTTTCTTGGGATTCTTAAACGCAGAAATTTTGGTCTGTCTGTCTGTCTGTCTGTCTGTCTGTCTGTCTGTCTGTCTGTCTGTCTGTCTGTCTGTCTGTCCGTCCGTGACTCGATTCAGCCACCCGGCCAAAGTGAAAGAGAAGCTGCACGCGCAATATAGTCTTCTATACCCACAGCCAAATCTAAACGCCTAAGTCCGGTGTCAATGTTCATGCTTGTCAGCATTGTTGAACAAGGACAAGACATTCCGCAAATATAAGGCAGAAAATCAACACATTAGTGACATTTCCGGTGTTCCTTCATTAAAAAATTCATGGATGCCTGGTTTTTGCGATAACATATGAAATACTACATCAACGGCAGAAAGCAGTCGCCTGCTGTTGCCCGCACTACTATAGCTCCTGGCGGCATTTAAGAAAGCAGACGAAAGGTACCACTAGATAGGTTCCACGTTCCGCGCTTGGAACGCTCGTCGAGTAGGGCAACGTGGTTCTATAAACGTTGTAGTAGGGTGCCTCGATTCACGCGCGTCTCCGCCGCATGGCAGCGCTGGCATCGAGGAACCCGACTTGGAGCGGTGGAACGCGGTAAATTTAAATTGACTTGAGGGAACACCTAGCCTGTTATCTTGAGAGGAACGAGACGGGAGAGGGACAGCATGAGAGGTGAGCGGGAAAGAGAAGGGAGGCATTTACTTGGCAGTGGCGCCAGTCGACTATCGTCTTTCGTCAGCATTTGCAACGAAAGGAGCTGATACGCGGCCATTTTTTGCTATGTACTTCAATAGCCAGAGCCGCAACCAGGCACACAGCGTATCTGAGGCATCGTAGTTTACGTGGTTTGCCCTTCGCCATGAGTGAATAAAGGTAGATCGCACAACAAACGCCACAGCAAGATCGCGACCCAATTAACGCGCTGCAAAAGCGGCCGCAGCAGCCCAAACTGCCTTCACCGAACGCGCCGAGCGGCCGCGGAGGCGCTTTGGTCCACATATGAAGCTTATGTGAGATTCTTGCTCACTATGTGACTATTTCTCCTCAGGAGCTTTTACGAGACTTTTTTCTTCCAACAGTTTTTTTTTTCGACAAGCGTACAAGTATTCTATAAAGTATTGGTTCTTTATTTACCTAATCAGAACAATACAGAAGTGAAAAGAAGCATGATAGTTCAGAACGTCACACAGCAAGGCTTTGATTATCTGAGAGAGTTGAAAGCGCTTACATGTTTCCTTCGTGGCCCGAAAATAACCGACACTTGTGGATCACTTTGTTCGAGAAAAGAACAAAAAAAAAAAAGAAACGTAAATAAAGCCCACAAGACCGAGCCAATGAAAGAACTTGAGCCCGGTGCACCAGTTTAGTCGGCCGAAATGATTTTAAAAGTCGCTTCCCTGTCCCGGTCTTTGCCTCAATGGAATAAAGCGGAAACTATTTCTAACTGCATGTATGAGCGTGGTTAAGAGGTACACCCGAAGAAAGCGATGCAAGTATCTGATACTGGGAAGTCGCATGGCTGTAGTCTTCGACCAATAAGTGCGTAGGCCATCTAGTCGGCCCCGACAATAAAATAAAATACAGCCAGGCGCTGCTGCCATCGCATCTTTTGTCGAATGCGTCTGATGAGTGGAGTTTCCACCAGCAACGTCAAATGCTTTTCTTTTTTGCCTGCGTCAGTTATAAGGTCCTGGATCAGTGCATTCTTGGGGGATAGCGTTTCCATAATCATCATCATCAGCAACAGCCTACTCAGGCCCACTGCATGCAGGGTGAAGGCCTCTCCCATTGAGTGACAACAGCTCCTGTCTTGCGGGGCTCGAATCCACAGTTTACCCCAGATTTTCTTTATTTCATCCCTCCATCGGTTCAATGGCCTTCCCCTTCTTCTAGACCCATTTCTTGGTACCCCCTCTGTTACTTGAATCGTCCACCGGTTTTCGGTTCGGCTCACTACATGGCCAGCCCAAGTCCCTTTCTTTTTCTTTATTTGAACTAGCGTTTCCATACACAAGTTTCCATAGCGTTTCCGTACACAAGTTTCCTTAGCGTTTCCATACACAAGTCTATATATATGAATGGTTCTATTTGGCATTCTAAATTGTACTGCCATACATACACTGAGCATCTCATTCCTACGTATGGAATCGGCCAACCCTTGAAAAAACAGATAAACAAATAAGCATACAGTTTTATTTAACTAATTGTTTTAATCACTAATAACTTAACCGGGCGCTGAAATTCCTCCTCGTCCCTCGAACACACCACCAGATTAGCGCATGCTAAGCCTCGATAAAACGGGTAATGAAACACACTTGCAATCGATTCATTGCAACCACTTAACCATTCAATCAGACAATATTTCAAGTAACTGTTAAGCTCAGTTCATACTGAAATTCGCAGCACTCCGATGCGGCTAGACCTCAATTTTTTTCTTCAATATTTGCTCGTTGCCTATTCAGACTCCAGTAACTCCTTTCGTACTCGCCACGGTTGATTAATGGCTAAGGCGTTGTGCTGCTGAGCCCAAGAACGCAGGATCGATCCCGGCGGCGGCGGCTGTTTGTCCGATAGAGGCCAGAAACTGAAACGCCCGACTGTCGAGATTTCGGCGATATACAATATTTTAGTGGTTTGTTCTATATTTGCAAGTACGATGCACCGAAAATAGACAATATACTTGTCTTGCTTCCAACTGAAGCCGTACAATAGGAAGAAAAAGCCCGCAAAAAAGTGCGACGAAGATAATTCAACTATGAACGCTATAATATGTACATGACAGAGTCCCTGACCGAAAATTCCGGCCCTGGTCATTTTAAAGCGAAGCTTTATATGGCTAGGGTCCCGTATATCCTTTATGCGCACGAACAAAAACTCCCGAGGCTCCACGTATCCTTGAAGTGCGAAACGTTTCTTAGCACGAGGCGTTGGAAGCGACGTTCCGGTGTGACGGCTATAAGCGCGTGGCCACCATCAAAGTCGTGCGCCGTGCAAAACATGATTTCAACCGGAAGCTTATATGTATAATCACTGTATATACGTCCGCACCGCTTTCTCTTTGACGTCGTTCTAAGCGCTTGCGTGTTTAGTTTTCTCCGGCTCTTCGGGGTGGAGGTAGAGTCGTCAAGACAAGTTGTCATTCTTCATATCGAATTTCACTTTTTCTGCCGTCGTAATGGGGAGGGCGTGCGTAGCAGGGACTGCATGCAGCTTCGCAGGTCATCCACCTTCACCGAGTGGAATGGCTCGTGATTTTCCGTTTCTGGTTCCATTCAAAGGAAATTGAGCAATCACGCTGAATTGTCCTCCCGCCTAGCTGGACTTCATAATGACACAAAAAATGCGTGTTACGAAGCCTCCAGGGCCTCAATTCGGTCATGAATAGACAGATGTGGTTTACTCTTTAAATACCGTATTTTTGTGATTCTAAGCACCTTCCCCCACAGTAAAGTTTGGTTCGTTGGTGAAGGTGGTTGGTGTCGTCGTGGAGGGTGGTGAAGGACCCGATGACGAGACGAGGCCAGTAGGTGATGAAGAAAAAGAAGTCTATTTACACGTATTTACAAGAGATGACGAAGCATAACATAAGACAAGGAAAACTGGATTAAAATAAAAAGGCGCCGCAGCGCGCAAGGGAGTATCGCGGCACGATCCCTCGTGGGGGCCCGGAGGCCAAAAAGGTGCCAAACCGCCGCACGGTTGGCTGGAAAGATGCGTGGGGTCTGGCGCCCAGAAACCGCCACGGGAGCGAATCTTCGTGCGACCACTTGCAGTCGCAGCTCTCGACAAACTCGTCGAAGCATGCGCGAGCAGGGCGCGAGCAATGCCGCCTCCCCCCCAGCAGCGCACATGCCAATAAGGATTTTGACCTCCGCTCCCCCCCTAGCCGTCCCTGAAGGTCAGGATGAAAGGAAAGCCTCCCCCGACGCCGCGAAAAAGCCGCCGGCGAGGCCCATACAAAGGGTTTCGACTGGCTGGCGTCGGCGGAGGCCGCCCCAACATACCGACACCGGATGGGGAGACCCGACAAGGCCACGAGAAGGGAGGGGGGTCATCGTCAAGACGGGGCTCATCGGCGCTGTCATCATTACAGCTCCCCCATCAGAAGCCTGTGTCAGGACTGCTTGGAATACTACAGGCTTCACAACCAAGTGATTACTGCGCCGATACACACAAACAAAATTACAGAAGGAATATCTCTTGCGGACTCAATGCATGCAAGTGAAATTTCCGCGTGCAGGCAAAGCACCAAGAGAAAAAAACACAAATGATGCATAACACGCCCGGGGCACATCATGCAAACTAGAAAAATACCCGCGTACGGGATATCACGACAAAGACAAAATTAAGGCTGCCTCGCGAGAACAATGAAAAGAACAAGAGAAAACGGCCGCCAAATGAACAACGCAATTGCAAAACAACACAAGGTGAAAAGTTACTCTCACTCTTAAGCATAGGACGAAAGAAAAAAAAACAGCAGCGAAAAGAACATAGGAGCGTTCAATCAGTCCACCGCAGTCCATTCTCTCTTTCACCTACAACACTCGACTTAATCGGGTGCAGCCTCGAGGTGAGAGTCCACATTTCGGTTGTTGCACCAACCGCGGTTTTTGGCGTTCGTCGCCGAGGCGTCAGGTGATCCGCCTCTGCAACCCGTGCGGGAAGTCCGCAATGCCAGAGCCACGTACATGACCAGTATCCGAGCCTTTAAGCCGGTTCCCTTTTCCTGTTCGCGGTTGACCATGTTCCCTCCAGCGCGAGCCAATTTGTTCTCGGCCGCGTTTGCGCCAGCCCCTCTTCTTCCCTGTGACCCCTGCTGATTCGCTGCGCCCGCAAGCAGCGGGTTCTCCTCGTTCGGCGCTTCGGAGCTGCACCCAAACTTGGAAGGCCCCAACAGCCCGTCGAGCGCAACGTTCGAGCCGTTGTCAGAGCCCTTTGGCGAATTGTCAACGCAAGTGAGCACTGGCGGACACTGCTGTGGGCGCGTATCGGCCTGTGCGGACAGCGGCTCAGTTCTGTACGAGTCCATGTCGCCCGTCAAGGCAACACCCCTTTGCGTCAGACCTCTGCCTCCCGCCACTGTGCCTGCCGTATTTCCGCCCCCGCAAATGTCCGCGGGAGCGTCTTCCACCAGCAAAAGGTTTTGGCCGGCCTGGTTACGGTACGGCAGATCTTTTGTTGAAACCAAGTAAACATTGGCAATCTGACCGCCCGCCTCAGCGCTCAGCGGAGACGCCTTCCATTTGCCCGGCTCATCTGCTTTTCCTAGAAAGCCGGTGCGTGCCGTCGAGACGAGTGTACCTGTCGTACCTCTCGCCTGAAGGGCCGACTCCGCTGCCCCTAGCTGTATAGCCTCGGTGCCAACGGCCATAGGCTTTGGTGCCGGAAGAATAGCGGGGTCCGCAGTCACCCCTCCATGGGAAGCTTCTGCCAGCGAGTCAGGTTTAGCTGACCTGTTCAGCTGATCCGGGGTGGTGATCTTTTTTAACACCGCAAATGCCTTGACGGTGTCGAGACTCAGTTTGAACGGCATAGCGGTGACTCTCGGCCCCACTAGCCCACCGCCCACCTTGCGTGGTCGTTTTTTGGAGATGCCGGACACCGCCGCAGTGACCACCCAAGGTCTTTCTCCCGGCTCCGGAACCACCACCTCAACCCACTGTTCCCTCTGCGGGGATGGATCACGTTCACGATCGAGGTAACGATAACGGCGGCAGTCGGCGGACGAATGCGTGATTTGCCCGCAACTACAGCACGGCAGTACTACGTCATTATTCCCCGAACGCGCCCGGTATTCGGTTTCGGCCAGCCTTACCAGCCGCTCGAGCTCTCGCGTTTTTGCGCGTTCCGCTTCGAGCACTTTGTCCCTAGCCATGCTGGGCTCTGGCAATGAGGATATCCCACCAAAAAAAAAAGAAAAGGTGCAGAGACGGACCACTCACCGTCGATGATTCGGCCGTCCCATTGCACCACGCACGTCAGTCACACTCATCTCCCGCGGGGATCGGAAGGTCCTGAAGTGTAGTCTTCCCGGCAGGAAAACTAATCCATCCGTACGTTGTCTTCTAGGCGGCTCGCAGCCGCCCTGCTTCGTCTTTGTCTTTCCGTGTTGTCGACTTTCTTCTTCTGCTCTCGCGGTCACCTTTGGGTCACACTTCGATCACGAATTCGTCACTTGAAGAGACGAGAACATCCACGACGCTGTCGGGCTGCGCCAGTAAAGTTTGGTTCGTTGGTGAACGTGGTTGGTGTCGTCGTGGAGGGTGGTGAAGGACCCGATGACGACGAGGCGAGCCGGTGATGAAGAAAAAGAAGTCTATTTACATGTATTTACAAGAGGCGACGATGAAGCAAACATAGGACAAGACGAAAACTGGGTTACAATTACGCGCCGCAGCGCACAAAGGGTGGTATCGCGGCGCGATCCTCTGATGAGGGCCCGGAGGCCAAAAGTGTGCCGAACCGCCGCGCGGTTGGCTGTACCGTGCGTGGAGCTCTGGCGCCCAGAGGCTACCACGGGAGCAGGTCTGTCAGCGTGCGCTCTCGGCGGCTGCTCCGGACAAACTCGTCGAAGCATGCGCGAGCAGGGCGCGAGCAATGCCGCCTCCCCCCAGCAGCGCACATGCCAATAAGGATTTTGACCTCCGCTCCCCCCCTAGCCGTCCCTGAAGGTCAGGATGAAAGGAAAGCCTCCCCCGACGCCGCGAAAAAAGCCGCCGGCGAGGCCCATACAAAGGGTTTCGACTGGCTGGCGTCGGCGGAGGCCGCCCCAACATACCGACACCGGATGGGGAGACCCGACAAGGCCACGAGAAGGGAGGGGGGTCATCGTCAAGACGGGGCTCATCGGCGCTGTCATCATTACACCCACTTTCGGGGGAAAAAATTGGACAAGAAGTTTGCATGCGAATTGAAGCAACCCTTTTCTAGGCAACTATCTCAAGGTGGATTTCACACGCGCATAAACGGGAACGAGTTCACGTTGCAGCCAAGTCATGTATGCAGTTTCCGATTACAAACCGCTTTAACGGAACCAAAGACGACCTGCTGGGGGATGCTGGGAATGGTGGCCCAAGTGGCACAATGGACTCGAAAGGTAGTGAGGGAGACTATCAGGCGTAAGCGGTGGATTCCCAGCCCGGACCTTTTTTTTTTTTATGTTTGCCAAATAAAACATTATTCCATGCACCCATCTCGTTGAGATATGGGCGCGCAGAAAAAAAGGGGAGGGGGGGTAATTTAGGCTTTTCGAAGTCCACCCCTCACTTTCGGCGTCGCGATCGTGGAAAAAAAAGGGGGTGCTTAGAATTGAGTAAATACGGTATGGGCCGAAAGTGCCGACGCATTTCTCCTTGGCAGGCCGTCGGATATGCTGTGCAGGACAGAGGATAGATTCGCGCTCTTTCAATAGAAAAGTAGGAGAGATAAGCTCCTTTAACGGTAGGCTTTGGTCCATTAATATATCACTGTCAATAACTGCAGACACATAAAAAATGCTATAAAGACGAAACGGGAAACACTAATGGTGGTGGTGGTGGTTGTGTGAGATCAGGCGGGGTTAGCCTGGCTGAATATGCCAGCAATTGCTCCACCCGAGCTCCTCCTAATTAGTCAATGGTAGTGTCCTCTCACCACGAGTTTGCCCGTTCCGTCTCCTGAAGGAAGTTTAGCAGAAGGCGCGACACGTCTCTGCGCAGCATCCAATGACCGACGATGTGGTCCAGAGCGCTGTGTGGAGCTGCCAGCTTTCGAATCACTGAGGGCATTGCAGTCCGTTCGACGTCATGCTCTGGGCAACACATTACATAGTGGTGTACATCCCCTGTCACTGTGCATGACGAACACTGAGGCGATCGCACGAGGCCCACCTTGTATAGCAATGGTGTGGTCTTCGCTGAGCCCGTTCGGATGTGGTACAGCAATGTTGCCTCCGATCTTGTAAGTCCCTTTGTGACGAGGCTGGTGATACGAATTTTCCAAGGACTTGAAAGGTTCTGCCACTGTTGGCCTGAAGTCGGTCCAGTAATTGGGGGAAACTTTAGCAGTCGGGGCAAATTGCAGCGCACTCCGTGCTATCTGATCAGCGGTCTCATTGCCTTTGACGCCCACATGGGATGGAATCCATTGAAACCGCACATTAAAACCCTTGCTGCTGAGTTCTTGCACAAGCCGTAAGGAACGGTGACAGTCGTTTTTTGTGGGGATCCCACGCTGCAAAAGCTGTGGTGTTGCTTTTGAGTCAGTCAGAATTACAACTTCCTGCGGCTTATATGGCTTAAGTTTCCTCAAAGCAGCCGCGATGGCAGTGCACTCGGATTTGGTAGAAGACACCACATGATTCAGGCGTGCTGCCCAGGAAACCTGGGCATCAGGAATGACATAGGCCGCTGCACTAACCCCTCTGTGCGGATCGACTGAGCCATCTGCAGGTAAAAATTTGAAGGTGATTGGGATAAGAGTTCTCCAAATGTTCAAGAACCAAAAATCTGGCTGCTTCCACTGGCGTGTTTCGCTTGCCTCTCATGTGAGGAACATGTAGCTCACACTGAAGGCTCTCGTAAGACCACGGCGGCATTGAGATGGGAAGTTTCCCCGGCCACTGATTTCACAATATTCTCAGAGTGTTAAGAGCAGTGTGCGCATGAGAGGCCGTCCTTGTTCGAAGCCTCCTTATTATTGCTCTTCCAGCACTGGTTTCCCCAAGATGCATTACCTGCGTCAGTAACCTCTGTGACGCAATCAAGCGGAGTGTAGCAGACTGGCTCTCCCGTATGACCTTCTCGTTTGCCGCTCCCTGAGGAACTCCAGTTGTTATCTTCAGCCCTTTCCTATGCAACGCTTCGAGGCGCTCATACTGGGATTCTGATGGGGAGATCAAAGGCAAGTGGTAAATAATGCGACTAACGATCAGAGCTGAGTGCTGCTTAATCATGGACGCCGGGTGATTCCCCTACTTAGCTCCAGCAATCCTCCTCAAAATTTTCACTAAACGGAAAACCTGTCACCTACTCTATCTATGCTCTCTTCCCCCTTCCCTCACCCCCACACACAGAAGCAAGGAAGAGATTATACGATCAGGCAAACCTCTCTGTTTTCCTTCCATTCAATAAATTACTTTCTCTCTCTCTAAAAAAACGATATAATGATGAGGGTGGCGGTGGTGGCATGGTTATTATTTTTTTTCTTTGCGAGATTTGTACATCTTGTTTTGTGTGTTTTTTTTTTTGTTTCCGTGTGACCGCACAAAGGCCCCCCGGCTGTTCCTGGGCACGCAAATAAATGATTGATTGATTGATTGATTGATTGATTGATTATTGTTATTGTTGTTAATAGTAGTTGGTAGTAGTAGTAGTAGTAGTAGTAGTAGTAGTAGTAGTAGTAGTAGTAGTAGTAGTAGTAGTAGTAGTAGTAGTAGTATAGTAGTAGTAGTATGACAAATATGATGATGGTGCTGATGACGAGAACGACGGTGACGACGGCGACGATGATGGTGGTGGGGTATGATGATGATGACGATTATGATGATGATAATGATTATGTAACTGGTTAACCCGAAGTTGCTGCGCCCAGCTAAGTAAAAAAAGCAGCAGGGGCTTGTCTCTGCACGGTCGAGCGACCTGGGAATGAGAAGTACGGGCCGCTAGAAGGGTAAGAAAAAATTAATTACCTGCAAAAAAGCTGATACAACGCGATACAAATAACAAATCCCTAAGTCTCGTGGACTGAATTTACACAACAGTTTAATGGTAGTTTTCCTCAGGATGTCTAGTATTCGGTCGGACAAGGCCTATTACACTACGGAGCAAAGTACTCGAACTGTTGCTAAATTACACATTGTGCCAAAATGTCTGTAATTCGCACTAACAAATTTATTTTGCGCGGCCCAACTAGTCCATTCACTACTTACATTCCTACGTTCCCCCGCGGCGGATCTTCTCGGGCCTGTCGGATTATGAACTTGACTTTGAAAATAGGTCGACTCCTATGAGCAACTCAGATACGGCCTGCTCTCGTTTTTACTTTGTTCATGTGGTTATTCTGGCAACCGTTAAAATGGTAGCCGTCAGAGAGGCCACCCTTCTGGCTTTGCAATTTGTGCCTGCAGCAGCTGGGTGGCTGTGCTTTCAAATAAAATGCGCACATGTCGTTTTGTTTGTTATCTACTGCAGAACAGCGTCATCTTTCACTTCAGAATGACTCCATAACTATTCAGAAAAAAATATTACAGAAGACGATCACCGGAGCTGCGTTGAGATAATCAGCGGCGGATGTAGGAGCTTTTGGCTGGCTCTGAGAAATTCGCTTGGCAATGTCGCCAGATTGGTGGCTTTATAGCTTTTGTGACGGCGCGCCAGTTTTTAACACCGGAGCTGTTCTAGCGCTGGCCTTGACGACAGTCTCTGCTGGTATCGTGTCACGCTCTCTCTGGAACAAGTTTCTCCGCGCAAAAGTGATTCCCCCCAAAAAAAATAAAGCCGTTCCACTCAATGTGAAAGCTGTCGGAAGTGCAGAGCAGTGATTCGCCATAATGGGCTGTAGCGCCGTTATCCGCTCACTGCTGCCACCCAATGCAATTCAAATTTCCCGCCTTCGTAGTGCTCCCGCGCCCCCTGCCTGAAACAGCGCCAATGGGAGGTCTGTTCTTTTTGTGCTTACTTTCCCTCCCGCACGTGCGGGCGTGGCACTGGCACTTTTTTTCGCTTACTATCGTCAAAAACAACCTATAGAGCGTTGCTAACTAAATGAACGCGGGCGCTGCCGGTACTTACGTGTATTTTGCCTCAAATGTACTTTCTCTGCGCTAAACAACGGGGAGATGTATGACAAGCGCCAGTGGTTCACGAGGTTCGAACGGTTATGACTATTTAAACCGCGTGGTTTTCGAAGTTTCAGCGTGACCCCCTGACGACGGTAGATCAGGCTCTACTTGGGTCCGTTATCTCGCTGCGCCGCCTGATTCCGGTAGTCGCTTGACAGCGAGCGTTACAGCGAGCTTCGAAGACAAGGCGAACCCCTAAAGGGCTCTGCACTTAAAACATTAAAAATAAAAAAAGGTCCTAGGGTATACATATTTTGATACGACTGTTTATATTTCTCTTGAAGATGTCTTCTTAGCAATGCACTTGTGTTTTGAGGTATAGATGAGAAGGCCGGTTTAACCTTGCTTTTGTAAGCTGGCTTTTTCACGTTGCCTGTTGCGCCGTGAAGCGTGGCTTCTGCGGAAGGAGTATGACAACATAAACGACTCTTGTGTTATCGAAAGCACCCCTAAACAAATTATATGACAATTTGCCGCTATGACGACTCTAAAAATATTGCGCGTTTCAATTACTTGTCATGATTAGTTAGTTCACAGTGAAGTTGTAAACGTTACAGAATTACTATCTGCTGTCGAAACATGGCCATCTGCGGAGGGAGTATGGCTACAGAAAACGGCAGTAACTGCTGTTTTGCCAGAACTATCCGAAAAAAATTACACCATCTTCACGTGGGGAACCCTGACGAGGATGCGAAGCATCGTGGCGGTTCCGTGTGGTTCCATTGTGTTGCCGTTATGTTGAGTGATCTGGTTTTTACTAGCGCCAGAGGGAATTCCGCCTCCGGCTCCACACCGGTGGCAAAGGCACGCAAGTGCTGTCGTGTTACGGTGAGTAGGCGGTGGTTCTCGAGGCGCCGAAACTCGTCCATCATGTTCTTGTCGATGTTGTCTCTGTGGTAGAATCGGTAGTCTCCGTCAGCTTTGGTGAGGTAAAGGTTGTTGACATTGGTGCACCGGCTGAGAGCAATGTACTCGCCCTCCTCTTCGCAGCTTTGTCTTCTCGTTCTTCTTCTTCTTCGGCGGTTCCCCTACGGGAAGATGACGACGGTGGTTGAACGCGAACCTATCTCGTGATGGATTCTTTGGTTGGCCAATCCCTAGGGGAATCCTGCCACAATCAGCATCAGAGGCGCTGCGGACGGGGCTGGTTGAGCTGCAAGGCGCGTGGCGCTTCCCGCCACAGCTTTCCCACGGGAAATTCAGCATCCCCCTCTAAAGTTTTCAGTTCGTCGTTTCCGTTGACGTTCAGCTTCGCGTGCCTTCGTTGTATCAGTAGCTTCTTGGCGTAGTTTGAATGAGTCAAGGACATAAGGCGCGTTCGTAGCACTTGCTCCTGTCCGGATTTGTAGCGTAGTGGGAAGAGCACCGCGTACCTCCCGTTGCGGCCAGAGAGTCGTGGGATCGAAACCGGGCGACGCTAAATATTTCGTTTTTTTATAGTGTAGTATCGCGGAGCTGTGGGTGTAAGGAGGAGAGTTGCGCATGCGCAGTGAGCGTGTGGACGGCGCCGCCATCAACGACGCAGGACCAGGCGAGCCTAAGAAGTGCTCCGCATTTAAAAAATTATATGACAATTAGCCGCTAAGACGATTTTAACATTGCGCGCAAGGAAAAACGGAATCTTCGCAAAGACAACGCACAATTCTGCTGTTTCCGCAGAGATCACACTGAGTAGAACTGGGTTCAGTTATGTTTCTAACGTGTTTCGCGAACAAAAATTTTACATGGCTTTGGAGAGAGAGAGAGAGAGAGAGAGAGAGAGAGAGAGAGAGAGAGAGAGAGAGAGAGAGAGAGAGAGAGAGAGAGAGAGAGAGAGAGAGAGAGAGAGAGAGAGAGAGAGAGAGAGAGAGAGAGAGAGAGAGAGAGAGAGAGAGAGAGAGATGGTGATTCGGGTAGGTGAAAAGGAAAGGAAGTGCACTGTGGGTATTCTTGAGCCCCTCGGGGGCTCACCTACATACAATCCAGTGTGTGTGTGTGGGGGGGGGGGGTATGAAAGATTAGAGAGGAGAAAGGGGGTGATAAAAGAGATAGGTACCCACATAGAAGAGTTGCTGAGTAAGGAACACCCTAAAGCTGACTTTGACGTACTGGGTTCTTCGGCCAATTACTTGGTAGGGTGTACAGAACATCGCTTTGCAGCGGAGCGTGACGTTGAGTTGGCTTTGTGGCGAAGCGTCTTGGGATGCTCGCCATATATTTCCACGATATCGCGACAACGTCGCGTGAACACCCCAGATGTAAAAACGGTTGAATAGGCTTCCCCTTGCCCTTATCCAAGCAGGCCGACCATGCCACAAAGACATTTGGCATGTTCGGCCAGCTACGCGAAGTTCATACAAACGAACAGTTTTATAACCACGGCCCCAATTTATTATGCTTACTTAATTCTAGCTCACTCGTACCTATGCTTTTCGTATTCACTATGTTATGCTTAAATTACAGCGAGCCTGACACTACCACGGCTAGGTTCTAATTCGACTAACAATAACATCCAGGGGTAAAGCTGCGGCCTTCAACAATCGCAGTTTTTGTTCAAGCAGTAACTATTCCAGACAACTAAGGCCCAAGTGTAGGAAGAATTCGCACAGGTGTTTTAAAAAAGAAGTTTTTTAAGTGCCTCAACACAAAACATTTGGCAGAGACTCCTAAGATTGCTTACCGGTAGGAATGTGGCGGATTATAGTACTGCCAATGAAATGCTTGTTTCCACATGCGTTACCTACGCAAAGAGCTATCCACAGCTGCGACTGCGGTGTCGAGTGTATTCCGCGGGTTTTTAAGTGCGAAGGCTGTAAGTGGCTTATTGAGCGCAAAAAGTGTGGTTGATTCTTCCTCTGTCATAGGAATAGGTAAAACACGAAAGTGAAATATGCGGCGAAATGTGCAACTGAGCATGATTTGCGGGTCGGCGGCTGTCTTGTGGGTGTGCTTGGCAAGCGATGTCCTGCTGACGGGTCGCTTCGGCAAAGGTGCACTGGCGTCATTAAAATACTGGTGTAAAATACTGGTTAACTACTGGTGTAAATACTGGTGTA
Source organism: Haemaphysalis longicornis (assembly GCF_048455015.1). Taxonomy (NCBI): domain Eukaryota; kingdom Metazoa; phylum Arthropoda; class Arachnida; order Ixodida; family Ixodidae; genus Haemaphysalis; species Haemaphysalis longicornis. The sequence goes on along the minus strand of NW_027526361.1, from coordinate 55,115,436 downwards.
CCCCGGCATAAAACACTTTCGTGTTAAAATATAAAACCCGAAAACGAACAACCCTAAGTATAACGTACTCTTCAGTACTAAAGGTTGCTTCCCCGCAAGAAGACCCTGTGTGCAGGGGTGCACCTTTACAGGCCGCTTGCTTTGTTGTACTGGCGTAATTTCCGTAACGAATATGTCGTCAATAAAACCTTGGTGCATCCAAGAATGAAACACTTTCGTGTTAGAAAGCCGCCGTGAATTCCCGAAACGCGGCCAATAAATTTCCCTTGTTTGCGACACGTTCCATAGCGCGTGATTTAAAAATGTATGTATAAATCTTTACTAGGCATTGAAAATAAAAAGCAAATAGAAGAAGAGCGCCATGTGCGTGCCTCAGCAAGACCTTCACACTCTCCCGTAATCTCCGATATCCTCTTCCGGCGGCGCCGCAGTCGCTAGCGAACCAGGGCGTTCTGCCCGACACAAAGCACCCTGCAGCGTTCAATTAGACTGTAACGCTTACGCATTCCCAACTCATGAAAAGTGTTTATGCATCCTCGCAGTTTTCAGCACGAGCACTACGTGAGTGGCATGTTGAGCGCTGCTGCGATAAAACCACTTCTATCTACAAAGCCAACCTAACCGGATCAAACCGGTTTAACCAGATGTGTTATCGGGAACAGCGGCAGCCGAGCAACGCTCTTTCGCTCAGCAGGAGAGCCTGGCCGGCTGCTCCCGCCGCCGCACTATCCGCTCCTTCACGTGATTTTCCGTATGCCCAGGCGTTGCCTAGCAACGAAGAGGCGGGCTCACTTTATTTGTGTTTCATTCCTCAGACATGGTGCGTGCTTGATAACGTATTTTTATGACCAGCTTTTAGTCAGTGAACTACGCCGACGCGGCTTTTTATCGTAGCAGGACGTAAAAGTCTCTCTCCCTGAAAGGAACCTGTCACGTAAATAAAATACGGAGGCAAAACAGGGCCACCGAGAGCCCAGCCACAATCTTCTTTTGCTCGGCATCAGTGCCCGCGGATGGTGCGCTTCCGCATCCCTGCAGGCAACTGCGGCGCGCATTGTCTTCCCGCGACGCGCATCGTTCCCGGAAGGCCAAGCGAAGGAGTGGCCCGTCATAATTAACCTCGTTAGCAGGAGCCGGGGGAATTAGCGCGTACCCGGGGTCTGGCACTACCAGGAGAGCTCTCACCGCCATCTCCAGCGACCCCCTCTCTCTCCCTGGGAGGTGCTTGCAGACGGGCACATCGCATCCATGGAGCTGAGCGCCTCGCGTGGCACCATGTTGCATCCTTCTCGCCGTGAGTCGACAGCCGTGGTGATCCTTAATGTGGGACGTGCAGGAGCGTTTATTCTAGGCAATTGAGATGGCGTTAAAAACTGGTTCGAATTGCTCGCACAAAAAAGGATGCTTCTAAAAACCGCACACATCTAGCCCTCGTAAGGCTGCAGTTGCTGTAAATAATACGCTTGGCGACCGATTTCAAAATTAGTTAGATGGACATATTAGATGGACATACTAGATGGACATATACACAATACAAGAATAAAAAAAATGAATCCCAGAGCAGCGATAATTGATTGCGGGTCAAAGGATTTCCGGTCGTTTTTAGTAATCTGAGACTGCCGCTCTGCAGGCTGGCAACCTTTTTTTATTGTCGCAACCACTAGTGTCAGGTGCTGACGTCGACCGCTTCGTTTCGCTCTGCCTGTCTTAAACCACGTGCAAACTGAGGGACGTCCGCTCCCTCGCGGGTCAGGAACGCAGGCAAGCCCCGCGTTCGAGACCATCGTGTTTAGAGGCATCGCAGAGAGAGCGACAGCAGTGGCAGCATGAGTAGCAGTGACCGGAGAGAAGCGTCGGCGGCCCTCGTGATGTCATTAACGGGAACGGGCTAAGAAGCGCCTAATTACCGTCCTCTTTCCTCGCCGCTCTCGCCTTGCTCCTTGCCTCCGGCTAGCGCCTGCTAATGAATGGCGCTCGTGTCGCCGCAGCATCCTATACTGAGGGACAACAGTTATTTTGTGTTTCTTCTTCTCGGCCGGTACGTTGCGCTGCTACCGCTACGCTCGTTGCACCAACGCAGCACTTTGCCGTACGTCACAGAAGCCAGCTTTCAAGGGGCACCAGCAAGGGTTAAATTTATCTTCGCGCTAGGGAACCTCAAGTGATAAAGACTAACGGAATACACGGCTTATCCCCTACCTTCGCGCATTTTCTTGACATTTAAGGTTGCATCAGAGCCCCTGCTCACAGCAGGTTTATCGAAAGAAATAAAATTTTTGTTACGCTGTTTCGCACCCACGCGCGGGTCAATCTGAATTGTTTCATGACCACATCTTCGTCGGAGATTTATTGATTGAAAACACGTTTATTTAATTTTGTTGCGCTTGGACGCTGCTATGGATAAGGGCCTGTAGGGGATTGGTAGGAACGGGAAAAGTGGGAAAGGATAATTATGTCGCCATTTACTGCGTCAGCGGCCTGGACGCAACACCGTGGTCAACTGGAGTCGTAGCCGTCGTAGTGTTTTGCGCGTCGCCGCAAAGTCGGTCACCAATGACTGGGGCTTCGGGGTCCAAGAGAAAAAGCAGCAGGGCGCGCCACAACTTAGCAGCGTACCCAGAAGGAGCTTTGGTTGCCGCACAGGACCAGGACTGGATAGACGTCGGCCACGGTCCATGTCGCACGTTGGTGAGGGCACGATACCGAGGAATACTGAAGTGGGGGAAGTCCCACACTAAATGTTGTAGGTCTGCCCTGGCATGGCAAGTGAGGTCTCCGGGACACTGGGAGTAGCCCCACGACGATGAAAACAGTGGAGCAAAAATGGTGTGAGCAGTGTTCTCGTCGGAGTCCGTCGTATGATTACAGGTTCCCGCTGTGAGAACTCGCGGGAGGGAACTGCAGGGATGTGCAGAGAGTTGGCCATGGCTGCGAGGTAAGCTGTCCGGTGGATTTGCAATGCACTGACAGGTCCTTTCAACTGCAGTTGTGAAGTGAGCTCCCACCGAGAGCGGGCTCCGTTGTATACTGGCTCACGCTCCCCCTGGTCCTTCCCGGCGGTCGCATGCAGGGCTGGCGTTTCCGAGCCTGTTCGGTGGTCCGGGCGGCTGCGACAGCGGTCCCCGGCCCTGCCGGCGGCGCAAGGCACGAACGGTGTTCAGCGACCAGCAGCTGCACGGGCTCGAGAAGCGCTTCGAGCTGCAGCGCTACCTGTCCACGCCCGAGCGCCTCGAACTGGCCACCGCCCTCAGCCTGTCCGAAACACAGGTGCGCTGCTCGTATACGTACCATCGGCAGCGTAGAAAGTAGGAACCTATACAAGGGAAATGCGTACACGAAGCACAGGTCAGTGATGAAGTCAGTAAATAGAAATGACGTCCCGGGACGCGTCGACTTTCTTGTTCACAATTTTGTGAAGGGAGCCGTAGCGGCCATTCTTATTTATTGACTTGCTCACTGACATTGTGAACAAAGGGTCACTGCGCACCAGAAACGCTGTTTTTATTTATTGACTTTGTCAGTTACCTTATAACTAAGGCCACATAGAGAACCCGAAACGTCATTTTTATTTAGTGACTTTGTCAGTGACCTTGTGACTAAGGGCTCATGGAGCTACAGAAACGTGATTTTAGTGTCTTCGTCAGTGCCTCATCTGCTCAGTTTATGCTACCTGAGCAAACAGCATGCCGTCCAGCTATCGACTTCAACGTGGCGTACACACGGCATTTCCTCAGCAAAATTCAACAGGACATTTCACCACTCTGTCCAACATGCCATGTAACAGAAGACATCAAACATGTCATCTGTACCTGTCGAAACTTTACAGTGCCAAGGCAGACTCTCCAAACATCTCTGTGTATACCACACCACGCAGGCCTTGAACTAAGGGCAGTTATGGGCCCTTGGTCGGACCCACGCCAGGCCGTACGGGCTACCAAAGCTCTGCTCGTGTTCTTGCGTAGCACTGGCCTGGAACAAGTGCTGTGATGAACTTAACTTCCAAACTCTGTGTATGTGCTTGAACACTTGTGTGCATTACCTCGTTATTTATTTATTTATTTATTTATTTATTTATTTATTTATTTATTTATTTATTTATTTATTTATTTATTTATTTATTTATTTATTTATTTATTTATTTATTTATTTATTTATTTATTTATTTATTTATTTATTTATTTATTTATTTATTTATTTATTTATTTATTTATTTATTTATTTATTTATTTATTTATTTATTTATTTATTTATTTATTTATTTATTTATTTATTTATTTCAGTTCACAGACTCTCATGTTTTCGTTCCCTCATATGGCGTAGCATGCTAAGCGATATGGCTCGGCTAACCTCGCTTTTACCATTAAATGCATTCTCTCTCTCTTCATACGAAAATGGGGGAGTGTACTCAGTCGGGGACAAATTCCGTGAGAGGTTACTTCAGTTGTCCTGATTGCTTCTTCCGCTGCCTGCTGGCTTAGGCATCCGTTGTGTGCGCATAGAGGCGATGTCCTGAGATGTGACGCCATCAAGAGTGTGCTGGCCAGCCAGGGAACAGTGGGGCGGGGCAAATAAATTAGTTCAATTTGGCGGCTGAATCCACGTCCCGCACGCTTTTGTCCCGGATTTTATTTTCTTCTGTATACGGGTGCAAAGAACGGGACATAACTGAAAAAGAAACGCAACTGGTCACGTGTTCCCTGTCCACCCGTAACCCGCGTTTCCTGTTGTGTTCAACGGTGTATTCAGGGTCTCCTGCAATCTTAGTATGAATAAGAGGGAAGGGCGCATACCTGTGCTCCGCAAACGTCCGCTTCCGATTGAAAAAAATGAAGATTTAGCATAGCGGCTAGCGTACGCTACGCTACCGTCGGCGGGTGCCGGGACCCGACTGCGCGTGCGCGCGCGGGCACGGCGAGGCGAGCACCGAAACTAGCGCGCACATGCCCAATCCAGTCCTGGGACCCGCCGCCCATAGCATAGCGTACGCTAGCCGCTACGCTAAAACTATCTAATTATACGCGGGAGCACAGCGTACGTTTTGAAGACGCTACCTCCGCAGCTTTAATGTTCCTGTGGATTCATTTCTAAGCGCTAGTATCCGGTGATTCGTTCTATTCAGCTCTGTTAGGCTTTCTGAAATGTACTAGTTGTGAACGCGACCTTGTCTCCGCTGAACAACTGTTCCCACTGTTAACTACTACTGTCCCCATGACAGCCACTGTTCCCATGGCAGCTACTGTTTGCATACTTTTCCCATAGCTACTGTTCCCATGGCAGCATAATTGTGTTCTTAGGCTCATCGCATGAAGTTTCTCAGAGAGACGTTTGGTTGACACACAAGCGATTGCGTTGCAGCTCGCGCTGGGCCAAATCTCTGACAAACGCAGAAAACGCGATTGCTGTTGTGAATCTATTGCCGGCTCCTCAATATTTCCGCGTGTGGTACAAACATAAGCTCTTTCAGTGTATTAAAGTACGGACGGAGCCTCCCAACGTAATGTCATTTGGTAAAGCCTCAGAATTCAACAAACACAGGGGCGTTTTAGAAGCCGAAAAGCAAGTCCGTTGGAATCGACTGTCTATCAGGAACAGCATGAATATTTCGCTCACCATAAAATTCACCGGGCGGGAAAGTAAAACAAGAGCGGCGCAAAGAGAAGAGCTGTCTGATAAATGCAATGAGTGGCAGCACTTTGGCCCCGCTGCGGTTCCAACTCCTCCGCTGCCGTTTTTATGTAGAACATAACGAACGGAAGAGGCAGCGACTGGGCGCAAAATCAGGACGACGCGTCGGAAAAGAGAGGAGTACGGCGATAAAGGCCGATGCGGTAGAACGTGCCGCTGGGCCGCATGAGCCGACAGCGGGCCTCCCAACGTTGCCCGCTGTGGCGCCGGCAAACCCGACAAAGCAAAGATTGCCATCACGTTCGCTGTAGCGACGACCCGGAGCGATACAACGAGTAACGTCGCTGCCCATTGTCTCGATCACGAAATCGCTTTTGTCCTTGACGAGCAGCCAGCGCTCGCTGCCTCTACCTCTCATCGATGCTGCGGGCGTCAGGAAAGCGCTGGTGTGCTGCGCGATTCGCTTCTTTTTTTTTTTCTCTGTTTACGGCACTCTCAACTTAGTACGACTTCCTGCTTTCCTTAACCTTTTCTTTTTGTCTCTGTTTGGACGTTGAAGGGCGTCCGAGAGCGGCCGGCCAGCCGACCCTGCAAATTGTGCCCTCGGGGAGTGTAGTGCCGAAGCTAAACAGGCACGAAAAGCAATAATAGAGGATGGCTGGGGGAAGCGTCCGCCACGGCACGCGCGACCCCGCCAACCATACCGCACGCTGTTAAGCCTTGCCCTTCGCGAACTGCGGGGGTGAGCGGCTGGCGATGAGCTGTTACATTATTACGCATAGCGCTAATAATTGCACTGTTCTGTTTGTTTAATAACTGCCTGTGCATGAAACTTAAGCCCCCGAAAAGAGGTAACGGCAACCCGAAGAAGCGCATACAGCTAGGGCGATCAGACTGGAATAGGATGAAGGCGACTGTAGGTGAGGCACATAAAGATAGCTGGGATCGGCTCTCCGGCACTTTGTTGGGAATAATGCATTTTTTCCTTGGCTGCCACGTCCTCCTTCCTTGCTCTCCCTCGACGTTCTTCCACATGGAACTACAAGCGGTTACGAAGAACAAATACGTGTTCTTTGGGGGTAAATAAAACTAATAGATGCCCTGAGTACGTCACCCCAAAACAAGAAACACATGTGTGGCCTTCCATCAACCGAAACATGAAAACAACAGTTTGCCCACCCGACCCTCAATTCATCCGTCCATCTAAGAGCCCGACAACGTTAGAAAAAGACTGGAGATACTGGGTTATACAAATAAAGCCAGTACATGCCACGCGTGCTGTAGCTCTTGGATAGTTTCCAGCGAAGCGGCCAGGGGAACGGAAATTGTAGTGCGCATCACAGGTTTTCTTTTTGTTGGTCAACAGGGGAACTACGGAGAGGGCGATATAGCCTCCTGATATTATACAAGAACAGCTAGAGAAATACCGCAGAGTGGTAGAGAATAAACGTGGAACGTGCGTGAGAACGGAGTACACATGCATGCGGCTCGTCGGTTACGTGCAGATCGGGAGTAAGGCGTAGGATGTAACGAGATCGCGAAACGCTCTTCGAGCGCCGGTGGAAGACATGGGAAAAAATTATTTTTTTTTTCCTATTCAGGGTAGTAAACAACGCGGAAAAGGGTTCTCCCAATAGTAGCGTTATTACATGCGAAAATAGGTGAAATATGTTTGTGTACGTTGACGGACCAATTGGTTAGGCTTCTTGAATAGTGAAAATGAGTGTCCTTCGCGCCTTCATTTCTGCTTCAGTGCCGCCGAAGTTTTGTTGTTTTTGTTGTTCTAATGGTCACGAGTTTCTTTGCGGGCCCTGTCCTCCCATCCCTCTCCCAGCGTCGTCATTTCTTTGGCGTGGAAGATGTGCAAGCGCTGACGCCTTTCCGTGCGCGGCGCAGGTTAAGACGTGGTTCCAGAACCGGCGCATGAAGCACAAGAAGCAGATGCGCAAGGTCGGCGACGACTCCTCGTCGGCCAGGCACGCGCTCACAGACGACTCGAACCCGGGCTCCTGCGGCTCCGACCTCGAGCCTGAACTGGACGTCGTCGGCGACAGTGCGCGATAGTGCCCCACCTGTTTTGTTCCGCCCCTCCCTGTTCAACTCCTTCTCCGCTGTGTGTACTCAGCGGCCGTGTGCGCGTTGAAGCGCGCGCATGCGCCGTGGGGAACTGCCTGGGAAAGCCGTGCCCCTCGACAGCAGAGCGCAATGATGGTCTTTAATATGGCAGGAAAAGTGACGAAGAGGACACCTGAGTGTAACGGAAATGGGAGAAAGGCTTGTGGCCGACGTGAGTTTAAGCGAACAGCGTCGACGGCAGCTGGAAAATGCAGTGTCTGAAGAGAGTGAGAGAGAGAGTAAACTTTATTAGCTAAAATGAGTCACGTGGGTGGTGTCCCTAGTTCAAGACCCTGTCGGAGAGTCCAGCCGTCTCAGCCCGGTGGACAAGCCGAAGATGATCTTCATCATGTTTCGTACACTTGGCTAACCACCAATTCAAGTTGCTGGACAAGGGAAAGGTACAGCGACACCTCTTGAGTGCAACGACTGACAATGAGAGATTCGGCGAATTTATGGAGGCTCAAAGTTCGCTGCTTTCCTGACGGCGTAAACTGAACATGTGACGTTCAGAAACTCATAAGCACGTCCAGCGTGTGTTTGTTTCGAAAACGAAATCTGCAAATGGGTGCGTTATGCTTTGACATGTGTACCAGATTGGGAGAGAAGCGCTAAAACGTTTCGAGTGCATATAGGTATTTACTTAGTTATATGTGTTAATAGTACGCTGTATTCGTTCCACAAAAAGTGTTTTTTTTTTTCTTTTTTTCAGTCAAGGAGCCACTCTAATAGACATGTATATAAACTATATATCCTGTACCTATATTTCATCTTAACATAAGTTCTAGGTGTTTAACTGATGAAACCGGGGCCACCAGGACCGAAAAGCTGCGCCGATGGTACCTTTCGAAATTTAAGAAACAACGGAAACAGTTTTGTGTCTGTAAACAATCCATGATGCGTGATCGTGAATCTTATCCGCACGTAAGATAGCACCCAGCCCGTTTAGTGTCATCAAATCTCGATATTTTTGTTGTAAGAATGTCTTTGCCACAAGAAAAAAAAAACATGGCCACATGGCGTACAATCATCCTTATCCTGCGTTGAAATATTGTTTCATTCCCTAAAATAAAAATCACCCTATGAAAACACTCCAACGTCCTCGTTTCTTCTGGCTGGTAGGTTCGTTTTTCCAGCAGTGTTTATAAGGAGAGACGTAGAGTATTGTGAATCATGCAGACCAGCTAAGTGCGTTCTTGCTTAATTTCCGGTTCCATGCATGATAATCGTGTGTACGGCATTCCCCGTTGGCTTGGACAGCGTCGGTTGGAATGCAGACATTCATTGAAGACCCTTGTTTGTTGTGCTACAATCATCACTGAAGCGTGCGAGTGTGAATTCGCTTAAATATGCGTGCTAGCTTGCTTGTGTGCGTGTAAGTTCTCTTTAGGCCCATTAACGTTGAAATGCTGGCAGTCTCGACAGTAAAATGCTAGGCTTAAGGAATATATCGACAGTCATAGGATTACGATTCCTTTAGGAATGCTGATACGCAACAAATACAACAAAAAGTAAGATTTCGACAACTTGGTCGCTTTGAATCTTTTTAAACCAGTGCGCTCGGTCAACCCTGTTCCTACGCTTGGAAAAGTTGCTTATGATCATGAACGAGCCGATTTGGTGAGAACGTTGTGAACAACCTGCGCCGAATGTGCGGGGGTCACATTGACTGGCAAACCTGATCTGAGGCTGTATCTGTTTCTGTTTTGTTTTTTTCCTGCTTCCAAAATATCATTTTGACGGGTGCGTGTAAAGCTTTCTCATGTGTTTAGGCAGCCGAATCGTCATTCTCCGCTGTTGTTTGCATATGCGGCTGGACTCCTTTGGGGACTAAAAATGTCTCCCTGTTGTAAATATTTGCACAGCTAAGTTTTGGTATTGGTACTTTTTTATGCAATATTCTTGCATTTCGACAGATTTATGGGTCTGCGCCGAGACGCGCATTCATATTTGTTGTGTGACCTCCAAGCTCACGTCCTTAAGAACCGGAACATTTTGAACGGCGATTCGAACAGTTTTCTTTTTTTTTTTTTTTCTTGTAGGGGATGATATTGTGGGTGCTTGCATGTGCGTGCAATAGAAGGGGCAAGGCCGGTTATAAGACAAATTGGACGTGTGCATATTTTGATGAGTAAAACATTAAATCTGCGTGCGCTCAGCGGTTGGTATGCAGCTTCAGAGCGATGATTTAAACGTGCCACTTTAATTTGCAAGGAGGCCAGCAGGCGATAAATTGAAAGATGAGACATTTTTTACCTTCAAAGATAAAATTTTATTTTAAAGCGCTCTTGTTGAAGGCAAGCATCTATCTCCTTTATGCGCGCAAGGATATTTAGCGGGCCAATGTGGGAACGTAAAATAAACGTAAACATTTTGAGAGGTCTTATACCTGAGATTTGTGCTGGATGGGCTGCGGTCTGCAATCGAATGCTTTTATTTTTTGTTCTATTTTAAAAGGAATGAATAGGACATACAAAATGTAAGAAGACCTGTTCAAGCTCATATTTAAATGACGTGAACATAAAAAAGTGGGCTTTTTCAAATGGTCAGTCGCTTGTCCACACTGTTTCGCATTTATTTATTTATTATCTGGAGTTTGTCTGCGTGCGTGTGTAGTTGAGTTTATCAAGAGAATAAAATGTTTATAAATGCTTATGTGCAATTACTCGTCGTGTTATGAAATGCTCAAGAGCAAGCAGCGTTCACTATTATTGATTGGACACTCTTTCGCTTTGACCACATCTCACCGCTTTTTATAGGGGTGCTCTGCCGGGAGGATGGGGGAGTCAACTTTGGGAGGAAACAACTCTCTCGGCTCTACAGACCACCAGTGACGAGGGAGTGGCCGTCTGATGTGCGGCTTTCGTCCACAGGATCAGAAATAACTAGACAGAGGCCTGAATTTAAGAACGAACAAAGATATGTGTGTATTTTAACAGGCGAGGTACTGTAAAGGCACGAGAGTATGAAAAATTTACGAGAGGCAGCAAAAGAATAGTGAAAATGCGAGAGTTAAACGTTACTGAAATGATACAAACGAGGAAAGTGAACAAAATGTATGATACAAAGCACAGGAGTCAACTAAAACGTAAACAGTTCGATGCATATGTAAGACATGAAAGTCCCACAATATTCATAGACCGGGCCGATGATGTACCGCTGTCCGGAGGCGAACTGGCTACCTGTGGAGGCCACGCCGTCCGATGACGAACACGGCGATTCAAGAACCCGGGAGCACGTTGGAGTCTTCAACGACGCGGGTCGCCAATTACGATGGACGCACGGACAAAAGCCACCGTGACATCACGACATTCTAACGATACTGTTTTGTTTCTGAGTGGGCGCTCCCTTTGTACCCGCGCTAACGGGAAGAAAGAAAAACAATATAAACAAAGCGCCCGCCGCCGACGGCTTGCCTATTTTTCTTTGCACCTTCTCGAAGGCTTGGCTCGGTTCGACACTGGTAGTGCTACGCGGCTTCCGGGCTATAGCCTCAAATGTTCTAGTAGCAACGAAGCGGCGGCCTTTGTTTCTTTGTTTTTATTTATTTACTTTGCACGCTGTCACGCGTCAGTGTGCTACGTCTCTTGTTCGCGCTGGCGGCCGAGTGATGAGTCCCCGACGCCCGGATAGAGGATAATTTTGGATGCCTCTCAGGGGGAATAGATAGAGCGCAAGCAATTGATGGAGCGACTTTACCACGCTAATAAAACGCCGTACAATAATATTAGACGCTGTATGCGAATAGCTTAGGAAAAATAATGTCCCGAACAGAGAAATAATAGTGAACCAATCCACGCTATGAATGTCTACGGACCGAGTCAAAGATATGCATGAACATCGCCACTCGCACGAAACGAAAAATTCCTGGGAAAGCGCCGACCTCTGCAGGTATGTGCTCCTCTGTGGGTGTGAGCGTTGGCCGGTACACCTCTGGGGGTATGTGTTATCGCCCTGGTTCGGCTTAGAGCTAGGTAGCCCTAACTTTGACACTAACAACATGCCAACTTGTGTCACTAGATAAGGTATCAGGGCACCGCCACTGAGGCACGCAAGCCAGCAACGGCCGCCATTCAGTGTTTATCAGTTTTGCGAGATTGTCACATGTACGGCTTCACCGCTAACTTCCACTGGGTCGTTTGTCAACAACACTGCCGAAGATGCAGCATAACGGCATCTTCGGACAAACTACTGAAATGCTGCTGCGCGCATTATCTCTCATTCGCGTTCGGAACGACGTCAGTCGCACGCAGCCGCATGTCAGGGAGGACACGCTAAGCCTGCAGTTTCCCGACTAAAACGCATAAACAACAAAATGACGGCGCTCATGGACCGTCTCAGTGTAAAAAGATGTCACGTGATGCTAGCAGACCAATGATCACGGCGACGGCATGGGACAATAGAAGAAAGAGTGCCGATACTCTGTAACCTTATCTAGTTGCACTAATGCCAACCAACGTCAGACCACCCATTCATTATAGTACGTCAAGCTGCAGCGGTTACCTGTAAACGTCGTTGGACCTCAAAGCGTAACTTTAGGCGTAATGTCAGGCGTCGCATATCAGCTTCCCCCCTTCTCCCTCTGCGGCCAAACAAGAAACAAAGAAACCCCAGAGGAGCGGCTCATGATGATGATCAGCGATCACAATGACGATGGCAATGCTGTGAGGTACGTCCGAACGTACAAATTGTTGCTAGAAGGCAGCAGTGCATCGTATAAATACATTAATTCCGGAGCACTCCATTACGGCACACGTCAAATTCTTGGTGTAATTAGGCCCACTAAACCTAAAAACCGTTTTTGCTCGGCTTAAAAACGCAGACAGTATGCGCAGGCTCTGGTTGAACGAGTATATCGCATGCAGACGCCCGGTTCGCACCGCGAAATTTTAATTAGTGAATAGACAAGCTGGAAACGCTAACCATTGCCAGGCAAGTGCGTCATTACCACCCGTTTGTTCGTCACCTCGTCGCAAAGCGCTGCGACTCTGGCGGCCTTTGTTACAGAACATCGACTGCGCCCGCGCACCAAGCGCACACGTCGGCGTGGGGCGCCCTCGCAGGTGCCTGCAGGTCTTGCAAGACGCCGGAGCGCGCGCAATTAGCCCGTCGAACCGCACTAAGCTCCGTGAATCTCCTCGTAATGATATGGTAATGAAGCCGCCGGCTCGCCTTCTGGCCCCCCGCTGTAAGCCGCACAAATTGAGAGGGCGCGCGCGTAAGGACAAACACGGCCTAGGTGAAAACGCCTGCGAAACGCGACACATTCGCAAGCGTCAACACGCGGATTGACCTTCATAAGAGCGCGACATGAGGGGAAATACGAAACCAATTACAACTGTAGTTTTGAACGGCAACAGTATAAAAAAAGAGCGGCCGGGTAAGTAAGCCTACGGGCCTTATTGTGTCAGCGGTGTTGGATTACGTACTGCAGCGCATGTCACCTCTCTGCGCTCTCTACATGCGATGGGCGCTTCGCCGTATCTCCCTCTTTCCGCCCATGTGAGGTTCAGCCTCGGTATGGTAGTATACAGCGCGATACACGCGCAGTAAGGGATTAAATCTGCAACGTTTTCTTGTTTAAGGATCAATCAATTTAGAAATCGTTTTAGTTTTATTCACGCACTGCGGAGGCAGTTTCCATGAGCCACGATCAAAATACGGAATCGCGTTTACAACGAGCGTTCACTAACGCGTTTTCTACGGCGATTCGCTATTCTGTGCGCGAATATTTGAGTCTCGCATGCCAGCAAAGTAAAATACGGTTTCGCAATTAGTACAGTCGCATGCAGCGACTGAAGACAGCGCTTAGTAACGACGATGTGAACTCATGAGAGAGAGAGAGAGAGAGAGAGAGAGAGAGAGAGAGAGAGAGAGAGAGAGAGAGAGAGAGAGAGAGAGAGAGAGAGAGAGAGAAATCTTTAATGAATATTGAAGAGCTTATCCCACAAACGGCGGGGCTTGCTACTTCAGGTGGGGGTGAACATAGGCGAAAAAAAGAAAAAGGAAGAGGTCAAAGGTGCGTAGAAATAATGAATAAGAGGGAGAACAATATGAAGTAAATAATGAACGTAGAAAAAATTTGCAGCGTCAGGAGAAGAGACCTGAGGATCTCAAGGTTATAGAACCTCGACCAATCCCGAGTTAGATAAAAAAAGTCAAGAGAGACCGTCGCTAGCGCGCGTCAGCGTGATTCTGCCACAGTCCAAGGAAGTGATTCAGTACTAAAGAGTTTCCTCGTATAGCAGTTACACACGAGTTATTTTCGCTGTTCACGTTGGGTCGCATGCTGCGTGCAGTAGCACAAGAAATGCCGTATGTCCTCTTTTGTAGAGCATACCAAGCACAATGGCAAGTCTGCCCAGACTGTTTTAAACAGAAAACTGTTTAAAAACAGACAGTGGTTGCACACCGTGTTTCGATAACACAGATATTTTATTTTCCCACAAGAAACAGGAGCCAAGAGAGTTGACAGAAGCCTTCCACATCACTTCTCACAAAGATGACTGTGTGAGTCACCCATCGCTGGTCTTACTAGATAAAGAGATTAACCAGTTAGCAACGCACGTGTAACGTGTATTCGGAGGCCCCGTGCGCATGTGTGCCCCTAAGAAAACATGTGACAGCCTGTATATGTGTTTTTTTTTTTCTGATAATGAATTTAGTTGGAAAACTGCGTTGTGTGTGTTCTCTTCCCTTGGTCCAGTTTTTTGTGTGCAGTTCCAGTCATGAAGAAAACTTCCAGTGAAGGCAACGTTTATGCGTGGTCGGTGAAGGAGGATACCCTCGGTTTGTTTCGGTAGGCCTCCGGCAAACCGGGAACTGCGCTGGGGGCCTCCATCGCGTGCAGAGGCGAGGGTCTCCTAAGAAGGTCCTGCCAAGCTGACCGCTGCAGTTTCCACACCCGTGCACAGACAGCCGTTCTTCCGGCTTGTCTGGAATACAGAATTCCAACAGACAGACCCTGCGCGCGTCTTTCGCTGCTGCGTCGGAATGATCTGGTCGGAAGCCGGAATGACCTGGCAGCCACTGACGCGAGATTCTGCGCTCGTCTCGTAATCCAAGTGTGTGCAATGCGTCACAAGTTGGCTCCATCGGTGGTATGGTTTCACCGGTACGTAGCCGGGAGAGAGGGAGAGATGAAACGTTTATTGAGCTGCAAAAGTAAGAGTTACGTAGCGCAGGTTACAAGAAGTGCTTGGTCGCCCAGGCGACCGCTAGACAACAGTATCTCTCACTGCTAAGCGGAAAGGGCGTTTGGAAGGGGTGGTAGGTCGGAATTTTTCTTGCGTTACACAATGATGTGGCGGAGCGTACCTAACTGATTACAAAATCTGCATTCGGCTGCGTACTGTTTCGGCAACAATAAGTGCATTCTTACGGGGTGCATGAAAGTGCCTGTCTGATTTTGTCTCAGCGTAATTTCTTCACTTTTGCTAAGTGATGTGTGAGGGCTTGGGAGTGTCTGTCTTCTGGTCCTGTAATACTGGGTGATTTGTTGATAGCTTAGGAGAGGTGTGGGAGCTGCCGGAAACTCAGAAGCTCGGTGGGCCAGCTCTCGAGCCTGTTGATGAGCGAAATTGCTACCCGTCAATGAGGAGTGGGCAGCGGTCACCACGATGTTGACTTGGTGTTTTGGGTGATATGTTTCTGGAGCTCCCGGAGCGCCGCAGGAGCCACCCGTCCCGACAAAAAACTCCGGCAAGCTGCTTTGGAGTCTGTGATTGCATCCTTGCAGAGCATTGGGTGATGGCTAGGGCGTGTGGGCCAGTTCTGCTTGCCTCGCGGAGGACGTCCGGAGTGACGCGCACGTTCTGAGGGTATTCGTTGCTACAGCCACCATGGTCCGTACGGTTGTCGTAGCAGGCAGCGTGAGTATAGGCGGCGGTAGCCCTAGTCTGGTGTCGTGGTGCCGGCGTCGCTGCGCGAGGCCGTTGCAGAGACGGCTTCGGCGCCGCGGCTGTCCCCGTGGCTATTCCTACGGCAACATTAGTGTGGCTATCCCTGTGTGTAATCATTGTGGCTACCCCTGCGGTAGCCGACGCAGCAGGAGGCGCCGGGTAGTTCCGGGAACGCAGCCGTGTGGGGGCCGGAGAAGCGGAGGTCTACGGGGCGCAGTCGCTGGACGCAGGCGCCCGACCGTCGCCACTGGGGCCGTAAGCGCAGGAGATTGGAGGATTTTTATAGGATGTCGGCCCGCTCCTGCCCAGTCGTGTGCGGTTCAGTCGATGGCCTGGCCGCGTCCTTCTGGGGTGCTCTTCCAAGATGGCGTGCTGCTGATTTCTCCTCCTGGGTCCTTGCCTCCCATTAGCCCGCTTGTACCGGGCGTAAATGTTCTCTCCCGGTGGTCGAGGCGCTCTTGAATTGGCTGTTCTCTTACAACTTCACGGGTCATCACCCCTTTCTCCACTACCTTCCGCCTTTTCATCAGGGCTTTTCTCCGATTGCTCCATTTCTCGGCGGCAAACTTAAATTTCTTCCTCGCCTCCTTTGTCTTCAACCCTTTTCAAATGATTTGTCATCACAGCCAGCTTTGGAATTTGCCCCGGAACCATGGCATTGTCCCATTTCACAATTTTAATTTCTTTTCAGCTGCACTATGCGTCGCATGCATTGCCAACAAAAGTCAGCCTACTGCGCTATATGCATTTCAGGCCGATGTTCACAAGCACGTAACTATAGAATGTCCTTTCGTTCTTTCGGCCAAATAGTACTACAAGCCAAGCAACTTGGCATTGTTTCGCTTTTTCTTACTGAACGACGTTACTTAACCATCTGCGTCTGTACGTTTCAGGTCTCTGTTAACATCGTTAGCCATTTAGGAGCCAGTGGTAGTAAGTCGCCTTCCTTCTCAACGACCACCGAACTTACAACTATTCGCGGGGTTCTAGAATACATCATTCAAGCTACTCCCCAAAAGTTGTCCTTCTTTTCGGATACGCCAGGGTTTCTGAACCAGCTGGGGTCAAAGATTCGACAACAATTCCATGATTGTCGATGACAGTGTGCTCCAGTGGCTGACAAGTCACTGCGGAATGATAGGCAACATTTTGGTTGATGAAGCTGCCAGGGCAAGCCACGACAATCTCAGTTCCGCTATCAAGGAACAAAGAACTTTGTTCTTACGCACACACGACTATATACCTAAAGCAATGGAATAACAACTGAGTGTGCGGCTCCTTTCCCCTTCCCCCATCTGCACCCTAAGTCTAATACCGAATATCCGGCTGGGCTGTCTCGATCCAAGTAATTTTTGTTGCTCACTTTGTTTGGGAGTAGCCTTCCCGAAAGCCTATTTGATAAGGATGAGCAGCAGTACCCGCTGCGGCGCCTGTGGTGCTGAAAAGACAGTAGAGCTTGTGCTTTCCCCATTATCGCTACAGGGAAAGGCGTTTGCCACCGAGCTAAGCGGATTGTCGGATCGGCCGTTCCCATTGTAAACAATCTTAGAAAATTGGTTCATTCCATCGCCTTCACAGAAGGCGACCAAGGCTTTTTTCCTTTTCTTCAATGATAACGGTTTACATGAATGGCTATAGTTCCTCACAAAAAGGCTGTGATTTCACACGCGTTTACGCATGTATTCCCCCTTCTTTTACAGCAAAGTTGTACACCTCTACCCCCCAACGATTTCATCACCGTGGGCAAAAACTACCTCCGTGGGCGAAAACGCCAAGGCCTAATACGCCTCGCGCACGCGTCAGGCTACTCAGGCATACAGCATAGAGCTCAAAATTCGTTTAAGGAAACCACACAACAAGCACCTAAAGCGTATTAGGGACGATAAGACGCCTGTGAACAATGAAACCACGCCCCCCCCCCCCCCCTCCCGCCCGCCTATGTGTTCCTGGTAAAGATTATGTTTTCAGATTGTCTTTGAAGGCTGGGCAGGGCTGCTGTCACAACTAAATAGAGCAGTTCTTGCCCCAGACGCCGAGAGCATGCGTCAGGCTAAGCAGGGCCCAGAATTTGCCGCATCTTTGGACACACTTCTGCTGTTGAAATGCTATTACACGCGTTACCTTTGATTCGCATTCGGAACGACGTCAGTCGCGCGCAGCCGCAAAGCACGGAGAACAGGCTAAGCCTACCAGACTTGACCGACTAAAACGCAGTAACAACAAAATGGCGGCGCCAATGAACCGTCGCAGTGTAAACAAATGTCACGTCATGCGAACTGACCGTGATCATGGCTATGGTAGCGCCACGAAACAACAGGACAAACGAGTGCCGATACTCTGTACCCTTATCTAGTGACACTAGCCGAACGCAACAGACCAGCCTTCGGAGACTACGAGAAACATTTCATACCTTCACCCATCAACATATTGTAGTGTTTAACAACAGCTTTTTTGGGCATCCACTTTCGCAGGGCGGGATGACTACCTTTTTTTTTTTTCTTGCCCTTTCTTTGACCCTCTCAATTCGTTTCCCTCCCACTTTCGCTTTCTTCTTTTCTTCTATCCAGCTGATGGCGTGGGTTGTCCATCACATTCCGCGTTCTTGCTGTCTTATTTACGTTGAACAAACAGCCAGACGCGCTCCCACGTGATTAAGAGAACACAGTACTATGTTAGCAAGCGCTGAAAAATGTTATCTCACTGTGTATCCATCTGCAAAAGGCTATTCAAACCAAGGGAACATTATAATAACGGCGCTTTTATTAAAACGAACTTCGACATGGCACGAAGTTTTGAAGGACTCCCCCAGCTCGCCTGAACAGGCGACGTGCAGCATTCACTTGGGAGAATCAAAATGCTCCGGCGTCGTTCCCCTTGTCACCAAATTCTTTCAACGCGGGCATTACGCCCAGACAAAAACTTCATCAGCTTGTTCGTCCGAGTGTTCCGTGCCTGCTCCCCTCCCACTCTTCGATGCTCCGGCCTCCGCTCCCCCTTCTCTTCGTCAAACCATTCTAAACAGCTCCAATCACGCATTCAGATTCAGACAGGACGGCCGTATCTTCTTGTCATTCTAAAAAAACGCTTTCTCTCACCGGCAGTTTTAGCCGGAATGAGCTTCAAATCAGAGCAAGAACTCTGAAACGCGACGCTTCTGTCTCGTTCATTACTCCGCTTTTTCCCATTTTTCTCATGCGCCTCCTTTTCATCCGCATCCTTTCGTTCCCTTATCGCGTTTCCGCGCCCTGTCGTCGTGCGTCATCGTTCTTCCCGTCTCAGCCCCGTAGTTCAGCTCTTCAACTAAGCGGGCCCTCCCTTTATGCCCGCTTGTATTCGTCCCGACGAGCCCCTTCAGAGAAAGGCCGCGAACAGCGCAGAGCAAAGCACGGGCGTCACCTCGAAGCTAAGTACAGGCTGTGGGACTACCAGTGTTGTTAAAGGAAGACGCGTAATGGAAACGTTCGTTATGGTTGAGACGGCAAGTGAAGATGTCAGTACGGAAAAGGCGGAACCAGCGAATTGCTTCGTGATAGCTGCGCCAGAGAAGTGCAAGTCGAGCAACCGCGCCCTGCTAGCTGTACGGTTCCTTTTGTGCTCTCGTCGGGCACTATCAATCTGGCTGTGCGCAGCTCCTCGCGAGGTGAAGCAAATACCAACGTGGTCGAGGCGGGAACGACAAAAGTGGAACTCGGGGCGCGCCTCTTGAAGGCAGCGCCAAATGAGAGGTAACCTCCCCGTTTGTCGCCGGTTTGCAGCATTACTGCAGTCGACGTTCGTTAGCAGATTGGACGTTTGCCGGGGCGGCCTCCTGTATGCTGTTTTCTTTTTTTATTTTATTTCCGTCCCCCATCTTTCTGTCCGTAGCTCTCAACGTTCCTTATCGAGATTATTTTCCCTATCGTTCTGTTCAAATTGTAATTCGGTCACGGATGTTTGGTGCGCTTTACTTATTGAACCAAGTTTGACTGTCACATTCCCCTCATCGTTCCCATTTTTTTTTTTTTTTTGAATAAAGTGGTCCTGGGGCGGTATTCTCGGGTTTGTCCGTTTTGAAAACGTCCGTTTTGCGTCCGTTTTATTGTGACGTACTTCCAGTTGTAAGCGGGCTTTGGGTTTACTTTTGTGCAACTGTTCTTGTAAACACATTTTAAACGACTAAACCTATTTTAAACTATCTTTTATGTGTTTATTGTTCCATCAGCGAATCAACAACAAGGCGACGAAAAATCGTCTGCTCCGAGAAGCCGCGGCTCATAGCTCCGCGTACTTGCATGACGTCACATCCGGGTGATCGCCTTTAGCAAATGAGGGCTTGTTCAAAACGGACACTTTTGAAACGGCCACAAAACGGACAAAACACGAGAATACCGCCCCAGATGTTCGAATCAGCGTGCACTCCACTCTATTCTCCTCGAGTCACCCTTTCGCGACATTAGTGTCTGTGGAAGAACGCTTAAAACTTCGTTTGCTCCTCATTAGGTGCGTCTTAATTGCAATCTGCCGAGTCACGCCCTGAGCGCTCCGCTCCGCTTGCACATTCCTGCTCACGGGGGGTGGACGCCAAACAGCAGCAGCCCTTGATATGCGACCATGGAATCTGCCCCGAGCATCCCTGCCGCGTCTCGATTAGATTTTCCCGCCGCAATTCCCGCAACATGGACAGCGGGAGCACGCATGTAGCACGTAAACAGGCGAGCTCATCGGCCACCGCGCTTTCCCAAGCCGTATATCGAGGCAGCACGAAAGCGGGTTAGGCCAAGTAAGCGCCTCTTTATTCGATGTTCCTTGAGTAGCTCCCGGCCAATCACCTGCCCCTCTTTCGCGTCCACCGGCGGCGGCCGAGTCTCGCGAGATCTCGCCCCGGGCGCGGCTTCTCGTCTGCGGCGTTTGCGCGCAGGCAGCACCGGCGCGCGAGTCCCCGAGCGCTTTCCCCCTTAATAGGGTCGGAAATTGAGTTCCCGGCGTTGGGCCCGTAATCGCGCCTATTTGTGACGCTGTTATTACTTTATTATTGGGTTTAGCGAGCGTGTATCCGCAGGCTCAATATGCTCCCGCTTTTCGCCTACCGGTCGCTCCCGCCACCGCGCATGACGCGCGAGTCAGCTCACTTTTTTCTCCCCTCCAGCTTCCAAGCTGGCCCCCGTAGGAACAATATACGCTATCGGGTTCGGGAAGCCGGCGTTTCGCTTTGCGCTGCTGAGGTTAACATGGATTTTTTTTTTTGTCTTGTGAGGCTTTGGGGACGCGTTTGGCGTTCAGCGCTTTGATGAACCGCGTGCCATGTGCTCTAGTCAACAAAATGTCGGTTTGGTTATTCATTGAACCTCGCGAGGAATTGAATCTTGGCGACGCTAATAATGCACGGAGTCTGTGTCGAAACGACGAGAATGACGTCGGTGTAGCGCTGTGGTGACGCCATGTGGGCATACTGGTGCCGCAGGAGTAACCATTAAGGCTAAGCAATATACATGTCATAAAAAAACAGCAGGAACGATTTCCCCTTCTAAAAAATGACAATGTGTGCACAAGGATGTCAAAAAGAACTAGTTCCTCGATAGATCATATATTTACATTATCAACCTACCTAATAGAATCCTGACACCCACACAAAAAAGAGAAATTCTTTATTCGTATGATTTCGGGTATTTTGCCCTCTGAGCTTGAAAATGTCACAAAGCAATAATGCCTCTTCTGCCTCAGGTGGTACAACCAGAGAAGTTAAACGAGAGGATTTCAAATTTTATTTCAGCCGGTAAAGAACCGAACATTTAACATGTGAAAGTATACCCAGGGGGCATCTCTTGTGCTTAAGAGTTCTTTTATTATCCCGTCATACGAAGAAACTGAACGAAGTTGTTTTTGTTTTGTTTTTTTCTACCACGTACCCGGTTCCGGCAGAACGTTGATTAGTGGGCGCTGATAAGTGCAGGGCATTGATTAGTGTGCTGGCACAGAAAGAAGTGTATAAAAATATTCTACTTGCCATTTTTGGGCTCTTTGCCGTCCGTATAAGACTGAAATAAATCACCATTGCGTAGTTTCGAAGCATTGGCAAATGCGGGCGTTCATTCATTGAGATGATCGTTGGAGCTGTTGTGTTGACCTAAAGATTTCGAATTCCTCCCAACCGAACTGCGTGATAGCGTCGTCGATACGTGCGCATGTCACCACTGAATTCTCCTTTCAAAAGACGTTCATACGAGCATCTTAAAAAAACAAGCACCCACCATTTTTTTAAATAAAGGAACACTGCAAATATCACTTATGTATTTATTTTCTGCCTCATATTTGCGTAATGTCTTGTCCTTGTTCAACAATGTTAACAAGTATGAACATCGACACCGGACTTCGACGTTTAGATTTGGCTGTGGGTATATAAGACTACTGCCCAGCTTTTGTTTCACTTTGGCCAGGTGGTTGAATAGAGTCACGGACAGACAAGCAGGCAGACAGACAGACAGACAGACAGACAGACAGAACAAAATTTCTGCGTTTAAGTAGCCCAAGAAAGACTATCGTCTTTAAAATGTGTACGTAAAGCATGCCCCTGCCACAAAGGCTTACACTACCCCGCAGCCACCTACCAAAGCAGTCGGTTGCCTGTAAAGGGTGCTTTGCCGCATAAACACATATACTGCTAGGAAACCATCAATAAAGCGGGTTGAATGACATTTTTAGTTGACTTTAAGACAATATACACAGCAACTTATCACAAGCAAAAGTCATCGCGAGAAAAGGAGGAGGAAGGAAGGTATGGGTCTATATTATGCTTAACAATACAGCCGGCGCTTTTGACTTAAGCAACAAAACTGGCATCACAGAAAGCGTTGATGCTGTGTTGATACCACGTCCCTGTCTCAAAAAAAGAAATGAAGCTGTTCAGATATCTGTTTCAGGCAATCTTATCAAAATAAGATAATCTCACTCAAATAAATTTGCTAGTTCCAAGCACTGGCGCGAGAATTCGTAACGGAAGGTATTTTAAACGGAACAGAATGTGCAATCTTCGTCATTTTTCAATCTTTATTTATACGGCACAATATCGGTGACCTATTTCCGCCCCATCATATTCGCCTTAGCTTCTATCCACCCATTTGTTTATTTCAGTTGCCCAGGAAAATAAACGAATCTTTCTACAGAAATTATGCAACACCGAAAATTTTCTAATGGCGTCTTCTAATGCAGTTTAGTAAACAAGGGGGAACCACGCTGCCTGCACCCATACGTGTGCGCAGATACACGTTCCAAACTTCCGTGTTCTGGTTTTACTTAATATTCCAGAGCCTTTTTCTTTCAGTTTTTTCTCGTATCTTAAAGTAAAGCACCCCGGGTACAAACGTAACACTCTGTTCACGACAGCTTCCCTGCTGCACCCCAGTTTTACCGCACGCCCAGAACAAAACATCAACACGGCATTCTTATTCCTGAGCTCACAAGCTTGGAAGCTTGAGTTTTAGGTAAATTGTTCTATTTCTTTAGCGTACCGCTTTCAGACGACCTTAACTACACCCCTACAATGGATCTCGTGACCTCTTTACACACCCCGAAAATGAGGCACACTTGAAAATACTTGCTGATTAGCAAGTAATTAAAAGTCTTAGCCACCCAAAAACTTGGAGGGTTTGACTGGACGCATACCACGCACTTCAGTCACTTCGTGAGTGACACGAGCCCTCGCTCACTCAGTATGTGTGATGCTTTAAAGTGACTGCAAGAAAATTAGCACCGATGTGGTAACCATATAACAAAAATACAGGCTTTATTGGTAAGAACGGGATTTAAGCTCTGTAAAGCTTGACGCTGCGAAGCATTACTTTGGCGATTAAACGTATACCGCAGCGGACCGAGACAAGGCACATTCCAAATACGAATCGTGCTCACGGGGTTAATTTAATGTAGTTGTTAAGAGCCAGAGCTGCTTGCATGGATACAAGTTCAGCTATCGAAGCTTGGTCGTCCCGTTTTGTATAAATAAGAAAGAAGGTCTCTAAGCGCAGGCTTCGCATCTTCACCGCTGCATGGGTATCATGTATGAAATGTAGCATGGTACATGTGGCACTCCTCGTGTGCTTATGGCAGTCTTCGCACCTGTAATATGCGTATACTTTTTATATCTCCCTGGCACCGGACAGCTGAATGAGGGGCTTTAAACGTACGTGGAATACGAAAATTGCGTTAGTAAACATCTGTGCCCAGTAAACCACATTTGTCGTAAAGTGGCTATATCTGAGAAACGCTACCACCGGAAATTTATTCTCCAAAAGTTTCTTTAGATAAATGAAACAAAAAAAACTTTGGTTGATTTCTCTGTCATATACGAATCGGTAAAACACGAAAGTGAAATGTGCAACGAAACCTGCAGCTGAGCATGATTTGCGGGCCAGCGGCTGTCTTGTGGGTGTGCTTGGTGGGCGACGTCCTGCTGGCGGGTCGCTTCGGCAAAGGTGTACTAGCGTAATTTCCATGGCGGATATGACGTCAGTGAAACCTTGGTGTATCGCGGCACAAAACAATTTCGCGTTAAAATATAAAACCCGAAAACAAACAACCCTATGTATAACGTACTCATTAGAACTAAAGGTTGCTTCCCCGCAAGAAGACCCGGTGTGCAGGGGTGCACCCTTTACAGGCCGCTTGCTTCGTTGTACTGACGTTACTTCCGTGACGGATATGACGTCAGTCAAATATTTGGGTATCCGGGAATAAAACACTTTCGTGTTAAAAACTGACGTTTTTTTTTTTTTCTTCAGAAGTTTAGGGAGTTTTATGTCCGTAAAGACGAGGGAGTAATCACGGGCAGCCTGAAATAAATTCGGATTGAAGCACGCTTGACAACCAGACGCGGCAACTACAGTTACACCAGGCTGTAAGCAACCCGAAGAAACGAAATGAAATGCGATTGGTCGAAATTCCGAGCTTGCCTTTTAGCAACCCAATGTTCTCTGATTTTAGCTGCCGAGATGCCAGGCGCGCGGAGAGAAAGGGGGGGGTGACAGGGAGAGGGACACATTCGTTTGCTGGAACCAGCGGCACTCTTCGAATGCAGCAACAGTAGACCCCCTAGTGGGGGAGAAAGCGCGCAGCTCGAGTTAACAACGATGAAGATTGACAGCGTTATCGAATTTGTTGCACCCCACTCGATTCGGCATGCAGCGGCAAACAAAAGCACGCAAGGTTTCCTCATTCCGACTCTGGAACAACGAATCTGAAACCAGAGAAATGGGCGTGGAAAGCAGCGCGGCAGATGTTGCGGTGTTCGCCCAGGACCGACTCGCGTCGACGAAGTGGTGACGACTGCTTGCTACATTTGTACAATTCTCCCCGCGGCAAAGCGGGAGAATCCGTAATGGTGCCATTGTGCACCTAGCACTCTTCCTCCAATCCAATGAGGGGCATCGCGTCGACTGCCAAATGACGTGCACGCGCATAGCGGGGCTCCGTGCTGCTGGCCGCGCGCTCCCCGAGTCGAGTTCCCCGGAGGGGTGTATGACATTTGTCGCCGCTGCTTCGTTAAAATAAGACGAGCCCGACGGGGTACCTTGCGAACTGATTCGATTCGCCAGAGGTTAGAAGAACTGAAGGCCCCACAATTCCGCGGCAAATGTACATACGTTGATCATCTCTACTGGGCGAACCCACTACGGTACGTCATTTAAATGAACATGCACTTATTAACTTCATTCACTTTCAGCGCGATAGCTGATCTATGGCTCGCAGCGCTGGCTGATTTGAAGGAGGAAAGTAACTCGCGAGAGAATGACTTACACCCCCCCCCCCCCCCCTTCCCGATGAGCAAGAGAATGAAGGCCATGAAGATTGATTGGTTGTAGGGTTTAACGCACCGACGCAGGTGATGAGGCGCGCCGTAGTGGAGGTTTCCGGAATTATTTTGACCACCTGGTGATCTTTAACGTGCGCCGAAATCTCGTACACACGGGCATTTTTGCTTTTCGCCTCCATCAGAAAAGCGGCCACCGCGGCCGGGTATCGATTCGAACCCGCGTCCTCGTGCTCAGCAGCGCAACGTCTCAGCCACTGAGCCACCGCGACGGGTACGGGCCATGAAGACAGGCTCCATGAATCGCTCCACTGGAGGCGAAGGCTATCGCAATTTTAATTACTTTGGCCGGTTGTCATTTTAAATTCGCACACATCTGGCTAGCGCTCATATTTTAAGGGCGAAGTCCTTTAGGGGCTCGGGCTGTCGGCGTCTCATGTCGTAGTCTCATCTCGTCGTCTCGTGTCGTCGTCTCATGTAGTTACGATACTAAAACACCGAAACACTCGTGGACGCCTCGCGCTAGAACGTAACGCGTACTAAGGGAACGCACCGGTACACTCATTTTCCAACGCCTCGCGCTAGAACACTTCGTGCTTCAAGCAAAGCTGTATACGTCTACCCCCCAACGGTTTCATCTCCGTGAGTAGAAACGCAAAGGCGCCAAGAATACACTTATACCACTGCATGCTTCGCCCTTCTCCAGGTTTCACGTTAGGGGAGATGGCCCGGGATTTTTTTTTTTTTTTCATTTAGACCACCTGATTTATCATCCTCCAAAATATTTATCATCAATACCATGTCCCTGTCTGTGCCTGTCCTCCTTTTTTCCCCTGCCATTCACTGGAAGAGAAAGCAATAGCAGCGAGGAGGCGCCTTAGGACCTACGCTTTGAACCTCGGTGAATTGCGTGTGGCGTATCAAGCAGGAAAACTGCTCCGGCTAACAAGGTGGAGGACAGACATGGCGTTGCACATAAGCACGAACAACACATGCGCGTAAACGACCCCCGCGCTTTATTGAAAAGCGCGCGCCTTGAATGTGGATACGAACAATTTCTTACAGTTTTTTTTTTTTTTTTGCTTTCTGGTTACGAGGCTCAGAAGCGTTGTTTCCCTGACAAGTTGGCATGCATGGTTATGTGTGCATAACTTTCATGTTTGCTTATAAAGCCTTCAGTTATGAGTAGGGCTGGGCGTCGAATAAAAATTTTGTTGCAATTAATCAGTAAGCCTTAATCGAATAATTAATCGGTCAAACGGTTGGTGTTCGAATAAGGAATAAAAAAATAAGGCCCGATTTATAGTTTCAAGTTTTTTGTTTTTATTTCTGTTTGGAGGAGTCAAAATTATATTGTACATTCTCACATTTTAAGGAAATATAGTGTGTGTGTGGGTGTTTACAGGTGGCCGGTCCGGGTTGGATAAACAGAACCTCTCGTTGTACATACGTGGTACGAACGTATGTTTAACTGGCGCTATTTCTCGAAAGAGCGATTCCGGCGCCTCTCGTCTTCGTTACCACTACATTAGATTGCGCTTCTAACCATGGTATTACAATAGAGGGTCGTTGCTATCTAAGTCGATGCCCCCACATATGCTTACGCAGTTCTGGGGTGCTTTATATATGGTTTGCTGGCCCCACGTGAGTTTCATCAATTAACTTGGTAAACAGTTTAATCGCGAACAATGCATCAATCGATTAATCCTCTACCCCTAGTTATGAGTGCACCGCTGTGTCTGTGCACCCCATTTTTTTGTATTTTGTTGGTGTGCGTGTGCGCTGTTATTTTTGCAAAGTGTACACACAAACTATCACCCAATTTGCGCTCAAACATGTCATCCCTAAGTGTCTCCCATGCCCAAAAACAGACATTTTAACCGAGTAATTTTTGTTTTCTATTCTATAAGAGGTAACATGTTGTTATCACGATACTTGTAGACAATTCTGTGGGCACTTTGGAGGTTTCAGGGCTTAGCAGGGGGCCCGGGGCAGATTCCAAGCAGCACCTGCTACATTACGGGCCACTAGAGAAGAGTTTTCTATAACGGATTCTACAATCGCCGTTAGCCACGGTTTAAGTCACAGGGAGAGGCATCAAGCCTTGTTACAGACATCCTTTGTGTGCACGGAATGATGGTGGTGGTAAACTTGACCCCTCCTCCATCGTCCTTTTTTTTTTTTTTTTTCGCCCACAGCTTTCCCAGCCGTATACTCTTTTAAAAAAGGCAACGCGGGGGGAAATATTTGCAGCTGTAAAGTATCTAAATTTATTTGTGCGAAACGTAATTACGTAACTAGGATCACTATAGCTACACTTTTTATTCCCCGCGGCGGTGCGGAACTGATTACATTCACGCAATTATTCGTTATTATCAAAATTAAAAATTACCGCTGTTTTCATTATGCTTTGCGAGAAAGATACATTTTGTACTGATTATTAGTTGGTAGGTCTCGGTGGCCAATATAGATGATATGAGACCATCACATAAGTTGCGGACCCGAGCAGAGGTAAGGCCCACCCATGTCCCGCGCTGTGACCACGGCTCCAACTCTTCGACAAAAAGAAAAGGGGGGGGGGGGTCGTTTTACTGGTGTTATGTTGCTCAAGACCGCTTGCAAGTTTCATTCTACTGCTTCTGGTGTCGTACACGGGATAGAAGGCCTCGGAAATTAACTCCGATTGTCAGCCAGCGACAGTATTATATATACGTGCAAGCTCTCTCACCCAACCCATCGTTCTCCGAATTCTTCTCACTGTAAGTACCTTTGTCGGTTGCCTCTGTGTTGTGCAGCTTCTCCAAATCTTACTCGTAAAGAAGTCATTTCACTTAGGGTGCCTCGATGCGCGCCCGCTCAGCGGAGCGGGCGCGCATCGAGGCACCCTAATTTCACTGAATGAGGGATCAAGAACGTCTCCCAGGATTTTCCTTACTTTCTACAGTGCAGGAATTTATGTTTATTGTATTTATGGTTCACAGAAGTGCCATTGTTCAGATGTTGATTGATTATGGGGCTTAACGCGCCAAAACTACACAAGTTATGAGGCGCACCGTATTGGAGGGCTCCGGATTAATTTTGACCACTTGGGGATCTTTAGCGTGCGCCGAAATCTCGAAAACACGGGCGTTTTTGCTTTTCGCCTCCATCAGAAAGCGACCACCGCGGCCGAGAGTCGAACCCGCGTTTCTGGGCTCACCAGCACAACGCCTTAGCCACTGAGTCACTGAGCCACCGCGGCGGGTTTGTTGAGATGTTCAGCGCTAAGAAAAACACCACGGGTTTCGCTTTAAGTGTAACAATGTGCAAGCAGCGGAGTTGCCTCATGTCTGGTTCCCCACGAGTCAAACGTGATTCACCACTCTTCACTCATTTCATTATTTCCTTCAATTTGTAACTTGTGGGCATCATCTTATCCCATCCTTAATCCTTTCCATTAAGGAATAGAATAACAGTAATAGAATAAAGCGCCGTCGTTATTCTCACTGCTCTCGCGCAGCACCGAACTGCCCTGCCAAGAGACTCTGCCCACAACGGGTTCGAGAGCGAGCCACGACTCTCGCCGCGAGTGTACGTCGTCAGTCACTTCACATGGAAGCGATACATTTCATAGTACAGGGGTTTATTACGCGGGAAACCACGATACAAACGCTACACTGCACTACGCACCTAGCCCCTGGGGCATATACAGCCGTCAGCGTGTGCCCAGCCCGTAGTCGGGCAGCAGTTAGCGTCCGCCGGCGTTGGCCAGCCGCAACGCTCGCTGACGTAGGGGAAGGGGGCTCTCTGTGGCCGCTACACATTTCAAGCCGCTGGACTCGATCGGGCGGCATCGGCGCTCGTCCGCTGACCTCAGACGGCGCAAGCCGTCACATCGCGGACGCGGGGGCAACCCACCAATGAGTGGAATATGCCCGCGGAGACTCGCCGGGCATCCTAGATAAACGCACTGACGCAAATCGAGGCATGCGCTAATCGACACGGTGGGTGCCGTGACCCACGGAAGTGGGAAACAACGGCCAGTGCAAGAAACGGCCAGAAGTGGCCGAAGGGCATTTACGTACCGTGCGATCTCTGCGCGTCCCAAGGGCGGTCTCCCCGGGAGTCTCCTGCGCGCCTCCCCCGTCACCTCGTAGGGAGAGGAGGGAGGCGCGCGAGGATCGCCCTCGCCCCACCAAGGAGGAGGACGCCGCTAGCGCCTTCTCGCCCCGATTTGAGGGGCATGGCCCCCCCAAACTCCATTATTGACAATGGAGCCAAGAAAATTTCCTTGATGTGGAAATGGAAATTGCGCCGTATTTATAAACGTGGCCACATTTTGTCTTTTTATTTTTATTTGCTTCGTTGACACTTTTTTGCCCAAGATCCCACGTTACCTAGAACTCATGCTGTTGTTCAGTATAAAATGAATATAGTCATTGTTCTTTACCGGGCAAATTTATCTCGTTTCTTATATAAGTTTCTGTTTCGGACGAGAGCCCTCCACTTCGCTCTTTACATGGTCCTACTCGTCTTGAGGGGTTCGACTCGAAGATGGGATTGCCTTTAACTTAATTCGATTTCCTGCGTTACACTTTTTTTTTTCGTTTTGTAACTGCAAATCTGCTTCTTGTGACCTTCTGTTGGACTTCCCCGCTCATGCTGCAATCGATCGCCAGTCTGCTTCGCTTGTTCTTCATATTCGAACGTCCGCGCAGGCACACTCTTTCCAGTAGTGCTGAATTTCCTTTGAGGTCTTGAGCACCCTATCATAAGTCCCTTTGATCTGTTCGACGTGGGTCGCGTCCTTTGTTGCCTGGCACCGACCTTTAGCAATGCGGTCATTTTTTTCTACCGTGCTCGCGTTTTCATATTCACATAGACTGTTTGATGTGCGTTGGCTTTTAATTGTGCCAGAATTCCTGCTTCGTTCACCTTCTTCTTCTTGTATAGACTTCGAGATGTTTCTCGTCTTTCCCCAAATGAAGAATGGAATGAGGCTGGTCACTCTGCTGACCAGCCACATTCGTAATCCGCGCATTCCCGTCGAGCGGCCTGGAACCTCCTCATTCCCACTCGATATTACCGTCAGAGCCAGCGGCATTACCCAGCCCTTCACCCCTCCCGCAATGTACGCGACGCTGGACTATGGCGCAGACTCCGGGCTCAACACCGCTAGCCTTCGCCACATTTCTCCCACTCTGTACCCTTACAACTGCCCAACCTGCCATACTCCCAACCCGCCGCTGTGGCTCAGCGACTAAGGCGTTGCGCGGCTGAGCACGAGGACGCGGGTTCGATTCCCGGCCGCGGCGGCCGCTTTTCCGATGGAGACGAAAAGTAAAAACGCCCGTGTGTTCGAGATTTCGGCGCACGTTAAAGATCCCCAGCTGGTCAAAATTAATCCGGAGCCCTCCACTACGGCGCGCCTCCTCGCCTGCATTGCGTCGGCGCATTAAACCCTGCAATCAATCAATGTCATACTTCCAATGCAGCCTGCCATCTCGTAGGGGCGTGCGCTGACCATCTGAATTCCCTCCCGTCCCCTGCCTTGGAGCAGTGCGATAGGGCTGACCGGCTCTCAGCTGGAGACTCAGGAACGCCTGATCTCCTGGGCCAGAGCAGCAGCGTTCGCCCGTGGCTTTATAGACTCAGAATGTAATTCACATATTTCTATTTTATTTCTATTTTTTATTGTATTTTATTGGTCTTGTCTTGTCTTGTCTTGTCTTGTCTTGCCTTGTCTTGTCTTGTCTTGTCTTGCCTTGCCTTGTTTTATTTTATTTCATTTTATTTACCGGCTTCAATAAATGCCTGTACAACAACTACAACTCCTCTCCCGATTTTGAGGCTCGTATAGAGCCAGATGGTGCGTAGCTAATTCATTTAAACATGGTAATTAGCCCCTGAATGAAAAATACGGACCGCTGTTTCCATTCGCGAGGTCAGTGGCTCTTTCCACTGGTGGAGCGGTGAGCATAAGTGGTAAAGAATATAAAATGTATACATACCCACCTGCAAAACGTGGCTAAAACATAGTCCTACTGGCTCATTCATTTACTAGCCGCTCAGGCTGTCTCGTCAGGCGAAAAAAAAAACATACTAAATATCGTTCAGATTGAATTTGAAAGGAACTCAGGTAGATTTTAAATACCAAGGCGACCATCAAAGAGCCTGTTACATTTAGACCTACAGCTACGACACAGCTACGACACGGTGTAGTAGGTTCGGCGATTCAAAAGTGACTCCCAACTTGAGAACAAACAACGCACATTTCCAACGCGTAACACACGTTTCAATCCATCGTTACTTTAGCAGCTGGGCGACGAACAGCGTAGAAGACGTGACAATCTCGTTTAAACAAAGCGCGCGCCGCCGTCCTGCAGAGGCGTTGTTGCCGGTGCGCAACTCGCTCGCGAAGACAGCCGAGCTGCAGCGTGGCCGGGAAAGAGGTTCGCTGCTGCGGTGTCGAGAGGAGCGCGCGGCGGTTCCGGGGAGCAATCACTTTAACAAGGGATCGTGGCGCTTACCTAATTGCCGCCGGGCAAAGCGGCGAGAGCGCGCGGCGGCCTCTTGTTAGATACCGATTCCAGGGGCCAAATCCCCGGTATTTTGCCAATTACGGAGGCTAACGCTGGCCCCGAGGAAGCCCGATACTTGGCGACGACCCCGCACTTGGGTAATCCCCTCTGACAGCCGGATTACCCTGGCGCCGCGCTGCTGCTGCCGCCGCCGCCGCCGCCGCTGCTGCTGCTACTGCAGCACCCGACGGCAAGAAGGCGTGCCGGGAGGGACGCGCCGCCGCGCGCCTGGACTGGCCGTGCTCCGGTTTGCACACGTTCGACGAGCAGCAGAATGCTCTACGCGATCCAATCGTCGCGTTTTTACGTTCCCTGGCACGCTACGAAGAATGCCTATAGCGCTACTGAGCTTATATCATCATCATCGTGTATGAACAAGAAAGCCTAGCTGAGACGTAACGTGTAAAATAATCATTTCACGCACAATCATCTGAATAAATACTGAAAACGTGACATTAATTTTACTTGCGCAGGCGTGTCATGGCATGGTAGCTGGTAAGGTCGCTCAGAATTCGGGACTCCCCCAGACATGATGCCAAATCTTGAATCGATTGTACATCAATAGACAAATGATAAGCGCGTAAAATAGGATTTGTCTTTCCATAAGAGTGGCCTAGAACGGGTGGTTTAGCTGGGGGCGACCCCGTCCCTCCCAGAACAGACTCTTTCCCGCCCTGATATCTCTTCTCAGACCTAATTCCGCTCAAATAAACGTCTACTATACCAACTTATACTCAATCGCACCTTTCGCGAAATGAAGAAGAGGGGATCCGTTTCGGCACGTGATTTCCTTTTTTTACGCGAAAGCACTTCTATTCTGTAGCACCCCCCACCCCCCCCCCACCCTCTACCATCCTGGATTCTGGTAATGTAAAATGAAGCCTTAGCAACGGCGTCATCGTTGCTAAGGGGCCAGCCACATTGCTGACGGCGCAGCGAGATGGGGGACGATAGTATGCGCCAGTCTGATGTAAGGCTTAACGTTACGCTTTAAGCCTAACGTCGCCAACGGTACGCGAAGCTTACTTACAGTGAGTTTGACGTCCCTTGGTAGGTCGTTAAGCCTAACGTTAGGGCTGACTAGAATAACTAAATATACACCAGTTGCGAAACTCCCAATAGGCCCTGTGTATCAGAAGCCGGCCCGTGACTAGCCTCCATGCACCGGGGCAAGCAGGAACAAACATCGGGCAAGTCGACTAGCCTGCCATCTGTCGGTAGAAAGTTGAAGTATAGCACTCAAGTGCTTGCGGTTGCTGCCGTATCATAAAATGATGATTACGTGGTTGATTACAGGGTTTAACACGCGAAACTACACAGGTTATGAGGCGCGCCGTATAGTGGAGGACTCCAGATGAATTTTGACCTCCTGGGGATTTTTAACGTGCACCGCAATCTCTGGAATCAAACCAGCCTCCTTGGGCTCAGCAGCACAACGCCATTTAGGCCGTTGTGCTGCTGAGCTCAACTTAGTGGCTATGGCCACTAATCCACCGCGGCCTGGTCGTAAGTCATAAAAAAACGTGGAAACATAATTATTGCCTTATTTACGCTTTCTAATTTAAAAACCAAACTTCATTTTGTTGCATTGTGTTATTAAATAAGTGTTAAGATTGCAAGGTACAGTTCTTGTCCCCTAGGTTTCGCGCAAGTACATTTGCTCCTCAGCTTCATCGAAGTGGGGTCTGCCCGGATTCTGAAGCGCAGTTTTGACAAACGTTAGGCCTAAACGCAGGCTTACAAAGGACTCTTAGCCGTAGTAGAAGAAAGAGGCAAAGGAGAAAGGATGATAACGTCGCTTGAACGCCCACATCTAAAGCCACATCCTCTGCGACTCGAATCGAAGCGACTGATAGAGGCACATGCACATAGCTGAAGAAGTGTATTCAACGATACCTTCTAAAACAATTAATCAGCGAAGTCATTTCTGCCAGTCAAGTAATTAAATAAATCTATCAATTAATCAATCAACCAATCGCTTACTGCGAGACACTACGACGGTCGATGATAAGTGATATACGCGCGTACTTTGAATTCTGTGTGCGTACTCTACAGCCTAGCAAAGCTTTCTACACCCACAGATTAGCACGTCGTACACCCGAAGTGGTGTATTGGGAAACGAGATCAGCGAGAATATGTGCTGCTTTCTCACAATTCTCTGTGGTTGGTGCAGCCAAATCGTCCGTACTATTTTTATATAATAGCATTAGCTTCCCTTCGCCTGTCCTAAATCTAATTAAAGTAAAGTCATTTGATTAATTACACAGAAATATCACCCGTTACTAGATGGATCGCGTATGGAAGTTGGCAACGTATCTGCTCCTTTCGTTGCAAATGTCGACAAAAGACAATACTCTTTGTCAACATTTGACAAGTAAATGCCTCCCTTTGCTTTCCCGCTCACCGCTCATGCTGTTCCTCTTTCGTCACGCTCCTTTCATGGTAAACACACTAAAGGTTTGCTCAAGTAAATTTAAGTTTACCGCGTTCCACTGCTCCAGCTTTTCTGATGGAGGCGAAAAGCAAAAATGCCCGTGTGTACGAGATTTCGGCGCACGTTAAAGATCCCCAGGTGGTCAAAATTAACCCGGAGCCCTCCACTACGGCGCGCCTCATCGCCTGCGTTGCGTCGGCGCGTTAAACCCTACAATCAATCAATTGAAAACTGAGTTTCCGCTGCGCTCTGGCAGCACTTGCGTAATAGCCCAGCATGACTTGCTTTAATTGAGTGTGCCGCTGTAATCTGCTGTTTTCGCTGCTCATTGTGTAGGCTGCTATTCTTACGCCAAACATTGCATTTCTTGTTTTCTTTATTAGAAGGTTATGCTCCTGAATTCTCGTGTTTGTTCCTGCATAGCACCCTTTAGAACAATGCCTTTGAAGAATGTTATTGATTGTAGTGTTTAACGCACCGACGCAACGCAGGCGATGAGGCGCGCCGTAGAGGAGGGCTCCGGATTAATTTTGACAACCTGGGGATCTTTAACGTGCGCCGAAATCTCGTACACACGGGCCTTTGGAGAATGTAGGTATTTAAATAAATAAATAAATAAATAAATAAATAAATAAATAAATAAATAAATAAATAAATAAATAAATAAATAAATAAATAAATAAATAAATAAATGAGTGAATAAAGAAAAACACTGTGGTTGATTCCTCTATCATAGGAATCGGTAAAACATGAAAGTGAAATGTGCAGCGAAATCTGCAGCTGAGCATGATTTGCGGGTCGGCGGCTGTCGTGCGGGCGTGCTTGGCGAGTGACGTCCTGCTGGAAGGTCACTTCGGCAAAGGTGTACTGGCGTCATTTCCGTGACGGACATGACGTCTGTGAAATCTTGGTGTATCCCGACTTAAACACTTTCTTGTTAAAATATTAAACCCAACAACCCTAAGTATAACGTACGCTTTAGTTCTAAAGGTTGCTTCCCCGCAGAAAGACACTGTGTGCAGGGGTGCATCCTTTGTGCATCCTGTGCATCCTGTGCAGGCCGCTTGCTTCGTTGTAGTGGCGTCATTTCCGTGACGGATATGACGTCAGCGAAATCTTTGTGTATCCGGGAATAAAACCCTTTAGTGTTAAAATATTTAAATAAATCAATTAGTAAATAAACACGGTTGCGACGTCTGCTTCGCAGCCAACTGTGGGCGGCGATTAGGCAAAGAGATAAGCACTGACCATCGAGACAGACGTATAGTGCTCTAGAGAGTTCTGGAACACGGTAGCAGTCCGAGAGAATAGGGAAGCAGGCAGCAAGCCTGCCGAAGAAAGGATAGCGGCAGCGATTTTATATGACAGGGAACAAGCGGCAACCTCCCGCCTCGCTGCATGGAAGTATAGAATGAATGCTGAAATACCTGAACTTCTCACTCGAACCGAAAACCGAAACGTAAGTTTTTCGGTCACGTTAGCTCCTGAACGAAATATTAAAAATTGGCCTCGTATCTGCTCCTTACGTTGCAAATGTCGTC
The DNA here is from genome assembly GCF_048455015.1 of Haemaphysalis longicornis. NCBI lineage: Eukaryota > Metazoa > Arthropoda > Arachnida > Ixodida > Ixodidae > Haemaphysalis > Haemaphysalis longicornis. The sequence goes on along the minus strand of NW_027526361.1, from coordinate 55,079,482 downwards.
AAAAGACGATAGTCTTTGTAGACATTTGCCAAGGAAATGCCCCTCTTTGCTTTCCCGCTCACCTCTCATGCTGTTCCTGTTCCGTCACGCTCATCCCAAGGTAAACACACTAAAGGTTTGCGCAAGGCGATTTGAATTTACCGCGTTCCACTGCTGCAGGCCGGGTTCCTCGATGCCAGCGCTGCAGTACTCCGGAGACGCGCGTGAATGGAAGCGGCCGACTACAAGGTTTATAGAACCGCGTGGCCGTGCTCCACGTGCGTTCTAAGCAGAAGGTGGAACCTAGCTAGTGGAACCTTTAGTTGCTGTTGTCGCGTGATTTTTCATATGCCGCCAGGAGTCGGCGGCTTTCTGTAGTAGATGTAGAATATAATTTGTTATCCGAAAACCAAGCATCCATGAATTTTTTAATAAAGGAACACTGTAAATATCCCTTGTGTACTAATGTCCTGTCTTATGTTTGCATAATGTCTTGTTCTTGTTCAACAAAGTTGACAAGTATGAACATATAAAGCGGGCTTAGATGTTTACATTTGGCTGTGAGTACATAAGAATATTGCGCAATATCAATTTTACTTTAGCCAGGTGGCTGAATCGAGTTACAGACAGACAGACGGACAGACAGACAGACAGACAGACCAAAATTCCTGGGTTTAAGTAGCCCAAGAAAGACTATCGTCTTTAATAGCGTTTGGGTTACGTCTCCGTTCCGGCCAAAAATATCGTTTCTTTTTGTTTTGTTTTTTCGGTTCCGGTTTTCATTCCGTTCCGACACCCTGGCTGCTCCCAACGGGGAATTTCGTTTGACTCGCTGTGTCCACGCGTTGGTGCAGCGAAAAAGCCGAGGCGGCCGCTCCACTGCGTCGCCGTGCTCCCACGGGGTGGGCGCGAGCAGGGAGAGCCTCTCGGAGTGTGGGCGGCGGGCGCAAAGCCGCTCTCCGGTTTCTCGGAACCCGCCCACCGCAGCAGCTGGGAAACGCCTCGAAGCCCCCCGAGAGAGCGGCGCCGCCGCTGACGCTCACAGCAGCAGCAGCGGCGGCGGCGCCCCCAGAAGCTACACATAAAATTAATTGCCTAGGGGCAACCGGCTCCTTCCGCACTCCGACTTGGCCGGCGCTGCCAAGGCGCGCCGACGACGCGCTTATCCCATTGGAAGTGCTGGGAACCCCGGATCGCCGTTGCCAGCCGATTGATGAGCCGCGGCCGTCAGCGCCAACGCGGAGAGAGAGCGGGGCGCGATGGCAACGAACGAGGACGCTTGAAGCAGTGATTGGCCGTGCATGTAGTAGATGCGTGGGCTTGCCCCTAACACCGCTCAACGAGAAAGTGCAAGGAGTGCGCGTCGACAATAGTGCAGAAAAAGGCCTAAGCCATAAAGCGCCTGCGAAAGCTGCCACTTCGGCAGCTAGACCTGGCGATCGGGGTCGACTGAATGTAATATAATTAAAATATTGCTTATTAAGGTGTCACTACGCTAAAGGAGTCCCTTAAGAACAAAGCGTATACGACAGCTGCATCTTACCGGTACTCGCCTACGGGGCAGAAACTTGGAGGCACAATAAAAGGGTTCAACTTAAATTGAGGACGACTCAGCAAGCAATGGGACGGAAGATGATAGGTGTAACATTGAGGGACAAGAAGAGAGCGGAGTGGGTCATGGAACAAACGCGTGTTAGGGACATATTAGTAGAAATTAAGAAGAATAAATGGCGTGGGCAGGGCATGTAATGCGAAGCCAAGATAGCCGTTGGTCATTAAGGGTAACAGAGCGGATGCCTAGTGAAGGCAAGCGTGGCAGGAAGCGGCAGAAGGTTAGATGGGCAGATGAGATCAAGAAGTTTGCGTGGATAAATTGGTCGCAGTTAGCACAGGACCGGGATGATTAGAGATTAATGGGAGAGACATTTGCCCTGCAGTGGGCGTAGATAGGCTGGCGATGACGACGACGACGACGACGATGATGATGATGATGACGCTAAAGGGAATCATCAACTGCGCACGCGCCTCGCAAGGCAGGAGCTGTAACAGCCTGGCTTGAAGTCCAGGCGTTGTTTACCAAAGCCAGTGGGCAAAAAACCACGAGAAATTCCCTTGTTGCAGTCAGGGAAAGTCATGCTCGCTGTTTCGCTTTCAACCAAAGGAAAAAACTCGCATTATAGCGACGATTTCTACCGCTATGGTAGCATGACGATTCCGGCAGTGAAGCAGTCGAAAAGTCCAAGAAGTTCCAAAGTCAAGCTTTGTTTAAAGGAGCCATGAGAGAAAACAAAAGTTTGTTTTATTCGAAAGATTAGGTGTTTCATAGTACCCTAAGCGCTTTCCCGGAAGCAAATAATGCTTTATTCACTGAGAAATAAGGCAATTTAAGCCAAATTTTTAAATCTCCCGCTAAATTGCACATTTCGTAGCGTGAACAATGGCGTCATACGAGCCGGTCCATGAAACAGATACTTAGTATGTCGACTCCATATAACACCCACACGCGGGAATCAAACAGGAACCGGAACTCATGCCGAAACCGAGACGGCGGCCATTTTAAAAATACTAGTAAAACCTTGTGCACCCGCAGCCCTAGTCATGGAATCGCCTGATCCGGAGAACAAAACTCTCGCCGAGAACCTCGGGCTTGCATTTAACAACCTCACACCACTTGAACGCTCAATGCTTCTAAGTGCACGAGCGGCAGAAGTTGTGGGATACGCGGATGGACCGGAAAGCAACCATTCCGCGATAGCCACAACAGACGAACGCCCAGCCGTCGGCACCGCTGCCTCGTCAGCCCCGTCGCGACGGACGAATACATACTGGTACGTATGAGCCGTATTTTTATTACGGCTAATAATAGTTCAATTTCAGTAGCAGTATCGCTTATGCCAGTTGGCCGGTGTCGTGTATGGAAAGCCGTTCGCGCGAGCTCTCTGCTCCGACCAGAAAGATACGAGCGTCAATGCGCGGTGTGTACGGCATTTTTCCCCCCAAGGTCAGAGCGCTTTGACGGCGATTTGACGAAGTCGCCGACGAGCGCCAGCATGTCCCAGGAGTGAGCTAAGGTATACGGGTCCCTGCCGTAATCACTTCCTCGGAAATGAAGCGAGCACACTCGTACTTCCTTTACCTCTCTTTCTTCTCCGTTTGCAAAGTTCACAAAACGTAGCCACTTGCTTCGCCGAGGTTCGTAGTTGGGCAGCACATGAAAGATCTCCTCACCGGCGGGGATGTCGCACTCCCTCGACGATTTGCCCGTACTACATGGGCATTTCAAAACGCAGCAATGAAATTTCATTGTAAAGTACTCGAACAAACTGAAGTTTTCAGTGGTTGTAAACTGGAAACGAGCTCCTAACAACAGCAGCAAGCCAACACCATTCCAAAACTTCTGCGACGACTGTCACTATCTCGTCGCTGCTTGCTGTTCCTTACTCCCCTCGTTTCTATTTTTACCTTTGCTGGTTGGCGATACGACGACCAACCTCCTGTGAAGGGATTACGATACCAAGCAAGGTCGCGGCTGTGCGTGCTGGAACAGTTCGTTGGCCCCGAAGAGCCTCGAACCGAAAATTCGTCTGCGCGACGGGGACGACGGCCACATGACGAGTTCGGCTGGCGGTAGTTTCGTACGCATTGGCATACACGCTTGCGTGTTTATTCGGAACTTTAACCGTTTACTCCACCGTTCTTAGTGTCATAAAAGGAATGTGCAGTATGTTTAACGGGCATATAACTCACTATGCAAACTGGTAAGCCCTGCCTAACTTGCGTTTGCTTTTGCCGGCCTCCGTTAATCGCAGAGCATTCTCGTGTGACATCATAGGTTCTGTTGCGGGAAATGAGCTGGTGGGTCACATGGTCATTCCCTTTTTTGCTAATTATGTAGCTTATTTGAGCAAAGTTTTTGTTAAAAGTGGTGTCAGTATGGTTCTAACAAGGCAATCTTTCGAATGAACCAGACTTGTGTTTTCTCTTCATGGCTCCTCTAATGATTGACACTAACTTTAGGGGCGCAAGATAAACATGTTACACTAGATTGCATCAAGACAGGAAGTACAATTAAAAGTACTCAAGAGACCATAACGGCGAACGTATCGGCGTGTGTGTGTGTGTGACGACGGACTCACTCGCGCTCATGCTCACCACTCTCTCTCTCTCGCACAGACAACAGACAGACAGACAAATAGACAGACAGACAGATTCCGGGTTTAAGTAGCCCAAGAAAGAATATCGTCTCTAAACTCCCTCACGCAAGAGCGCTCACGTTCGCGAAGCGGTGCTGCTATAGAAAAAAGGAGCGGCCTCTCAACAAAGGCACACAAAGTGACCTGGGGCCCAATTTTCTAAAAAAGGGCCGTCGTTTTGAAGCGACGTGGTAGCGCTATGCAAATGCATGTGTTCTCGGGTTGGGGCGCCGCTTTCAGGGCCAGAGACACAGCAAAAACCCCTGAGGGGAGTACTGGGGCGCAAAGTGACACGCAATACTGCGTGTCGCTTTTACAGTGCTGCGTGTCGCTTTACGAACCTGTTGCAGTGCTCCCCTCAGGGGTTTTAAATGCAGAGCATTTCTATAACTCACGATGTTACCCGGCGTTGGCGTTCCTCGGCGTCCGCAACAGCCGTTCCAGGTGCGCCCTCTCCCCCAATCCTCCTCTCCCGCATCACGCTACCCTCCTCGCTCTCAACAACAGGTCCGCACCCCTCCCCCTACACTATATAAAAAAATAATACTTACCGGTGCCTGGTTTCGATCCCACGACCCTGCGGGCGGAACGCAAGGTACATGGTGCTCTACCCACTGCGCCACAAAGCCGACACAGAATGGAAGGCTACGAACGTGCCTTATATCCTTGACTCATTCAAACTACGTCAAGAAGCTGCTGATACAACGCATACACTACCTGTGGGCGGAACGCGAGGTACATGGTGCTCTTCCCACTGCGCCACAAAACCGACACAGAATGAAAGGCTACGAACGCGCCTTATATCCTTGACTCATAGAAACTACGTCAAGAAGCTGCTGATACAACGCATTCACTACCACCAACTCCCCAAACACTAACCGTTAACGCAATACACCCACCCCCTATGCGACGCATTTACTCAAGTCCCCCTCGCGGGGAGATGGGCCTTTTTTTTTTTTTTGCTCTGTCTCTGGCCCTCAAAGCGGCGCCCCAATCCGGGAACACATGCATTTGCATAGCGCTACTACGTCGTTTCAAAACGATGGCCCTTTTTTAGAGATTAGGACCCCAGGTGTGTGGACATCAGTGACGAAGCGTCTCCGCACTGCTCAAGAAGTCCTTAACCTGGCGCAGTGACGTTGCACTCAAAGCCCAACTTCACCATGTCCCGGCGTCACCGGCGTTATCGATGGTAATGTACAAGGTATACATGTTCCATATATATTTGCATATATAGAAGTTTAGGCGAGAGTATGTGAGAGCTATTTTCGACAGTACTAACCGGTTTTCGGATCACATAAAATACAGAAGGCTCTACTGCCATTACAGCCATTGACGAAGTGCTGACACTGCTATAGTTGCCGATATATGTCAGGGTAATTGACAAACGCAGTCGCGGAACATGAAGCGCAACAAGGCATGCGCTAAGTGCAGCCAGAAAAATCTTGCCATTTCCCCAACCCATTAGCCGCAGCTACAGTGGCTATTATTAATTTCCCATAAGCGGATTACACACTATTTCCATTCAGGGTAGAAAGACTGTTTAAGTAGTAAACTTACCGGCAATCTTGGTTCCATGATGGTCCATCGACACTAGGTCCATCCTTCGAGCCAGTGGACGGAACACAATTTCCGCAGAAAACTCCTTGCATCATCATAATCTTCATCATCATTTGTCAACGCACAATTCCCAGAACATGTCCTCTAAGTTATAACAACGTGTTGCTGGGTGTGTTGGTTACGGTCTAGAACATGATAAGTAGTGCAAATAAACGAACACGAGAAAGAAGACACGAACAGGCGGTACGTTGCTCCATTAAGTTGCTCATCATCTGCAGACCTTACGCGCGCTGCAGCCCCCGACGCCTAAATTTTTGTCGTGGCCAACTTGCCCACAAACATAAGGTTTGGAAATGGCAAACCTAACCAGTTGTCACCTTTTGAAGGAAAGTTCTTTTCACCGCAGTTCAGAGGGCAGCGAATGCCAGCGCCGACGGCGGACGCGCGAATTGAGGCACCCTACCGACAGAAAGTGCGCAGCGCCACTGACGGATATCAGTCGTTTAGTCCACACGAAACGGCCTGAACAACGTCTCTGTCACTGCTACAGATATCCACACACCTCACACGCCCATTCAGGGAGGTATGCCTAACCATTTGCATGAAGCTTCCATTCACGCAACTATGTAGAACGGCCCGAAACCCAGGCACGGGAACGAGGGTTCTTTGTGCATCCTAGAGGCGCTGCAGATGAAGAATCGTCTGCGACCGAAGGCATGCTGTCTAGACAGACGTGACGAGGCGTGTTTGTGCGGCGGGCGGCGCACTAGCACCGGCGTCGGGCAGAAAGCGCAACTTTACCACGTCATGGTATCGCCGGCATTGCTGCAGGCAGCTCGCCAGCTCTTTCATTTTAAAAGCACTGCAACCATTGTAAGTCCTTACGATTGCCGACCACGGCAACCGTGTTCCAATCGGAACGAAAAACAAATAGACGGCTCTTGGCCCGCGTTTGGGAAAATGCCGAATGCAATGAAGGACAACAGAACAACAAAAAAATGGCATCGCTGCACGCCGACAAATATCAGTCATTCACGACAGTTACCGATAGAGAAGCAGTGGTAAACAGCTTCTGTGGCTTACGAATAATTGAGGCTTTTTTTTTTTTTTCGAAATGAGACAGGTTTAGAAACCGGAACTAAGTGAGATAAAACTGCAGTGACAAGAAAACCTCGGCATCTATCCCCTAAAAAACGAGTGGCAAGACAATAGGTGAAATAACTCCCTGCAAACGTGGACGCAGATCGTATCGTAACGAAAATGAGCCAAATCCATTTGCCCAATGGAAGTTTGCTTTTGGCTTGGCAGACTGTTTCGTGGGGTTTTTTATTATGTTTCTTTTTTTTTTTTGCTTTTCGGAGCTGGCTTATAATGAATTCAGACGGCAATCGGAGATCGGCCAAAGATCTGGCCCAGATGTCGACGACGAAGGGAACGGAAGAAGAAGTGAATGAAATGAAACTGAGAGATGTGAAACTAATTTAATCTCGCCTCTCCCGTACCTACAGAGTAACTCTGGTTATTATTTATTTTTTACTCCCATATTTAACATTTTAGTACATACTTAACTAAATGCCCTCCGCTTAAGAGCCCTGGCAAATCTCTCCCTCCCCCTCTTTCGGAAAGTACGAACCACGTCATTCAGGTGACGAAGAATATGTGAGCAGCCTTCTTGTGAAGCGTTTTGGAAATTTATGGTAAGGCAATGGACAGTTTGCTTACTTCGTGAGTGCCTTCAGGCGTGCCTAAGAAAATTAGACTAGGGAAGAATTCTAAAATAACTGTTAATGGTGCCAAAAGGACTCATCTGCTCTCCATGTATAGTTCTACTCTTCTTGAAGCCATTTTGCACATGTTTAATGTCTTTTTCGCTAAGACTCAATCGCAATATTCTTGAAAGTCAATTTAAATAAAGTTTTCACAAGAATTCCGCATCAACTTGCGTGTTTATGTTCAATATGAACCAAATCCGAACTTGCCACCCCAATATTGCTGAAATTCACCGCGTAATTTTTAATCACTTGTGGCCATAAACTTCCCCTAGTTGGCTTGTAAAATATATCATATAATAATTCCGACAGCGAGGTCGGGTAACAAACTTCTGCTTGTTTCTCAAATTCGCGTTAGGTGGATCTGGCTCATTTAGAAAAAAAAAACACCTCAATTGTAATTGAATTGTGTCGATTAGGCGTAGAATTGGTAACCCGCAATAGTAGCTCAGTGGTTCAGGAGTTGTGCTGTTACGCAAGGACGCCGATTTGATCCCGGCAGCTGCGGCCGTTTCCCGATGGTAGCAAGAAACGAGAACGTCCATGCGCCGAATACGGCGAAATTTCGCTTTGCCGCAAAGCGTATTCTGCTGAAAAATCCTGGCTGTTAAAAAAAAAAAAAAAAAAAAAACTTCGATGTGTCTCCCACGCGCTGCCCCGCTGCTTGTTTCTGCCGCAGTGTAATGGGAGTGTGGACGACGATGCACTCCTCTATTCACTGGTTTGGCTGACTTCTTTCGCCCCATTCATCTGAAGTGCACTGGTAAGGACGGCCACTGAATTTTCGCAACTGCCGAGTTTAAGCTTGCGCTATAGAACGCCTCGTGCTGTGGGACACATCCGTTGGAGCCGTTTCTGTTACGGATCATACGCCGGCTTTTTTTTTATATATATATATATATATATATATATATATATATATATATATATATATAGAGAGAGAGAGAGAGAGAGAGAGAGAGAGAGAGAGACTTTATTCTGTGGCCCTATAATTTCTCAGACGTTCGGCGGACCAGTCCAGCTTGGACCCGAAGGCGGCGCCTATGGCCTGGCCGTTCATGGGTGAAGTGCACATGCTGTGGCGTGTCTCGCTGAAGCACCGGAGGAACCGCACGGATCGCCAGAGCCACGAGAGCTGTATGGATGTCCTTGTTGGCACCACGGCAGCTCAATAGAAAGGAGGTCCTTTTCATCGAGCGGCCATGGTCACACCTTCAGCGTATGCAAACAGTGATATAAAACAAAAAGATGTCCTAGGGCCTTCACATTTAAATATAAGACGGCTTATTTTTCACCTAAAAAAATTGGCTCCAAACCACGCTGTGAAGGTGGTTGCAAAGCAAAGCGTACACCCACAACAATTTCCTAAGCGACGTCACTTGGATTCACACACCTGGCTCTACAAAGAGTGAAACCAGAGATTCTGCCAGCCGTTACCTGGAATTCGCAGGAGCGGCGTCCCGAACGCAGCAGCGTCGGGCACGGCCGGGCTGGAGCGGCGAACACCGCCGTTGTAGCCCGGACGTGCGTCGGCGGAAAGAAAACGGAGAGGAGCGTCTTTCGAAGGGTGAAACAACGAGAGAGAGAGAGAGAGAAGGAACTTTATTTGAGCCCAAACTGGTAGAAGGAAGGGGGTGACAGGGAGGAAGTCACCTAGCCTTCCCCGTTAGATGGCGGCCATGAGCCCGTGGGCCCTAGCGGCATCTTCCGCCAGCTGGACGAGTAGTTGTTGTACGTCGGGGTGAGAGCTGAGCAAGGCGGCCTCCCATTGCTCCTGAGTCCTGATGTTTAATGCTCTATTAGGGGAACGAGGTTTCTGTGGGCATGCCCATATGATGTGTTGTAGGGTGGCTTTGTCTGCACACCACTTGCATCTGTCGGAATACGTGTCTGGGTAATATCGGTTGTAGAGAACAGGGTTGGGGAAGGTGTTCGACTGTATTCGTCTCCACGCAACCGACTGCCATCTGTTGAGGGAAGAGTGTGGTGCAGGGTACTTGAGGCGACTCAACCTGTAGTGGTGTGTGATCTCCCTGTACGTGGCCAGCCTGTCTCTGCTCCCCGTGAACGTAGGCCCGATGTCTCCGTCGAGGTCAGCCTGGTTGCCGAAATCTCGGGCTGCCTCGTGAGCCAGTTCATTCCCCGGCAGGGACGAGTGCGCTGGTGTCCATACAAGGCGAACATGCCTGCATCTGTCGCCAATAAACGTAGAAAGAATTTTGGCCGCTGGCCGGGATATTCGTCCCGCCAGGAAGTTTCTTATTGCTGTCTTGGAATCAGACACAATAATTTTGGCTTCCGTGCTAGCTATTGCGAGCGCAATAGCCGCTTCTTCTGCCACCTCAGGGTGCGTCGTCATGATTGTGCCCGAGGTCACTGAGTTTCCTTGCTGGTCTACTACGGCTACGGCCGCAGCCGGTCGGTCGTGATAATCCGCAGCATCCACATAGAGGACATGTGGGTTCCCGCACAGCTGCCGGTGAAGTGCAGTAGCTCTGGCGGTTCTTCTGTCTTGATGATGATCCGGGTGCATATTTCGTGGTATGGGAGAACAATGGATGTATGATCGAGTGCTGTCATCCAGAGAGCATTTGATACCGTGTTGAGAAGCGAAGGGGATGCGCAGGGACCTTAGAATTGCGCGGCCAGTCTCGCTGCACGAGAGCCTGTGCAGCTGTGCCATCCTTTGTGCTTCTACTAGCTCTTCCAGGGTATTGTGCACCCCCATTGCTTGGAAGCGCTCCGTGGATGCCATGACGGGTATTCCTACAGCTTGCTTGTAGGCTTTCCGGATGATGCACTGGAGCTTCTCTATTTCTGCTCTTTTGAAGTTCAGAAAAGGAGCCACGTATATGATGCGACTTATAATAAAAGCATGAACCAGGCGCAGTAAATTTGCCTCCTTGAGGCCGTGGTGTTTGTTAGCTATGCGGGCTATAAGTCGGCTGATTTGCTCCGCACTAGATTTCAACGTCGATACAGTAGCTGTGTTGGCTCCATTTGCTTGAACACGAAGGCCGAGTACGCGAATGCACTCGACGCGTGGAATCAGGCTGCCCTGTATATACACTTGAATGTTCGGGACGTCTTTCTTTCTTCTTCCCTGTTTGGGAGGTTGGTAGAAAAGGATCTCCGATTTTTGAGGTGAGCAAGCAAGACCTCTCGGGGTGATGTAGGCGTGGACTGCATCGGCAGCTTGCTGCAGCCTTTCCTCCAGGTCCCCATCACTGCCTCCAGTCGCCCAGATTGTAATATCATCTGCGTAGAGGCTATGTTGGATTCCCGGAATAGCCTCTAGGAGTGGAGGCAGCTTGATCATGGCGACGTTGAAGATGAAGGGCGACAGTACGGATCCCTGTGGTGTGCCCTGACTCCCCATTTGAATGAGCTCCGATTCAAGTCCTCCCAGGGTGAGACGTGCCGTGCGATGAGACAGAAAGTCCTTGATGTATGCATAGGCACGGCGCCCGACTCCAAGCTCGGCCAGATTGTATAGAATGGCATCGTGTCTGACGTTGTCAAATGCCTTGGTGAGGTCCAGTCCAAGTATAACTCTAGTGTCAAGGTCCGAACCTTGAATGTCCAAGATCTGGTGTTTTAGTTGCAGCATGACGTCTTGCGTGGAAAGCTTGGGCCTGAAACCCACCATCGTGTGAGGAAACAAGTGGTTTGTCTCCATGTGCTTGTACAACCTATTCAGCACCACATGCTCCAGAAGCTTGCCCAGGCAAGACGTAAGAGAAATAGGCCGTAAGTTCTCCAACTTGAGTTCCTTGCCCGGTTTCGGTATCATGGAGATCTTAGCTGTTTTCCAGGCGGGCGGGATTTGCCCTCGTTCCCAGCACTGGTTCATGTACCGTGTGAGGGCGGCTATGGAAGGATCGTCCAAGTTAGTCAGCAGTTTATTCGTGACTCCATCCGGGCCAGGCGCCGATTTGGTCCGGAGATTCGTTAGTGCAGCTCGAATTTCAGCCTCCGTTAGAGGCCTGTCGAGTTCGGAGTTTTCAGGACCAGTGTATTCTGGCAACGGCTCTGGGTCTCCCTCTTTAATGTAGAGGTCCTTAATAGTTTTCAAAAGTTGCTGCTCATCACCGCCATATGTATGTAGGAGAGCTAGCAGGTTATTTCGCTGTACCGTTTTACCTCCGTTGGGGTCCAGGAGGCTTCTTAACGTATTCCACGTGCTGATTTTCCCCATTTGGCAATCCATGCGGTCGCATACAGTATGCCATTGCTGATTCGTGAGATAGTTAGCGTGTGCTTCAATTTCCCGATTCAGTCTTGCTAATCTCCTGCGAAGGGGGCGATTCAGTTTCTGCTTGTGGAGCCGCGCCTGGATGCTGGCTTTAGCCTCCCACATGTGTAGAAGTCTGGAGTCAGCCTGCCATAAGTCTGCCTCTTCGGGTATAATGTGTGTGGCCAGGTCAACATGGCTTTGTAGCTCCGAAATCCACTCATCCAAGTCTTCGATCGCTGCCCCATCTGGTTCTACATTTGCTTCTCGTAATTTCCGGAATGTGTCCCACTTGGTAATCATATGTCGTCTGCCCATTGATTTAGCTGGTCCGGTCTGGATAATTGTTTCGACTATGTAATGATCACTTCCGAGGTTTCTACGCGTGTTGTTCCAGATGGCCTCCTTGATATTTTTTGTGAAAGTGAGGTCCGGGGTGGTGTCCCTTGTGACGCTGTTACCCACCCTTGTGGGGTATGTAGGGTCAGTGAGCAGGGTCAATCTTAATGACTGCGCATCTTCCCATAATATTCTTCCTTTCTTGACCTCTCTGGGGTATCCCCACGCCGGGTGTGGGGAATTAAAGTCACCAAGGACAACCACAGGTTGACGTCTGGCTATGTCCATAGTTTTTCTGAGAAGCTTGGAGAAGGAGTGCGTCTTACTAGGGCTACTATACACATTTAAAACAAAGAGACTACCTCCGCCTTGTTTCCGCCCAGAAATAATTTCAGTTAACACATTTTCTGGTTCCTCGATCTCCGTTGAATGCTGGATGACTGGGATGTTTCTTCGAATGAGGGTTGTAACTCCCATACGTTTTTTCCTGTGTGCCAACGAGGGGGAGGAACTGAATGGGCTAAAGCCCGTAAGCTTCGCCTGGCCATTAGTTTCTTGAAGGGCTATAACATCAGGATTGTCAGGTGTGAGCATATTGATGTATTGTTGCAAATTTCCTCGTTTGTTTTTGAAACCTCGGCAGTTCCATTGCCAAATTCGATATGTTTTATTGCGGTTCTGCTCCATGACGGTCGCCAGTAGACTCAGATTTCTTGGGTCCTTCCGCTACAACATTAAGGGGACGCATGTACATTTTTGTTGTCCTTTGTGGGCCGGCGTTGGATGTAGTCTGTTGCATACGTGTGATGGTGTCTTCTATGGCGACAAATTTGGCGCTCCAGGCTTCTTGCTGCTTAGTGAAGGTGTCGGCTAAGGCCGTAACCATGCTGCCAATTTTGTTGATTTGGCCTACAAGATTATTTTCCAGATTCAAGAGGTCTTGCTGTTGGGCGGTGCCCTGAGGAATATCCGCGGCTTTCCTTTTAATCGGAGGAGAGGTGTTTTCGGAGGCGCACACGATGTTGGCAGTTGGTGGAGAGGGAGTGAGGGAAGTTACGTTAGCTGCAGTTGTCTGGTTACGCTTCAGCATAGCAATTTCAGCTTTGAGCTGCCTGTTTTCCTTTAGAACCAATTCGAGGGTTTGTCGAATGCGAGTGATTTCCTCGCCTGCAAGGGGTGGGGTATCATTTTTCTTCGTACTTGTTACTTTGTGTGCGGTGTTACCCTGAGAGGCCGCCGTTGCCCAACTCACCTTAGCGTCGAGGCTTCCTTCCATCTTGTTCTTCTGAGATGCCGAGCGTGAGGCGCTGCGTTGTTGTCGTCCCCTTCTTCTGGACTGGGAGCGTGAGCGTCGTCCAGCTCCCTCCATGTTGTGCGGGGTTGCCAACGGCGGGAAGGCTTCTGAGTGCTCTTTCTCTTTTTGTCCTCTGGTTTCTTCGACTCCACTGCCGCGTCGTTGATGCTGGAGGCCTTGTTGCTGTCGGAGCCATTCGCGCTGCCTCAACACGTAAGGTGTCTTGTAGCGCTGTTTGCACTTTTTGTCCCCTGTAGGATGTCCTTTCCCACACAAGGCACACTTCACCACACACTCGTGTTCCTCCATGGGATTTGCAAGACCACATGCGCCGCAGTAGGATTTGTCTGGGTACGGGCAGACGTCCATGCGATGTCCGACTTTGCCGCACGCTGCGCACACTTCGTGTTTCTTTTTGTGCAGGAAACACCGGTATTCTGCTCCGCGGTAATAGACAAAGTAGGGCACTTTTGTACCCGCAAATGCTATAATCACTGAGTTCGTCTTCCCCATTCTTCTGGCGTGCAACGCTGTGGGGTTCCTCGAGTAGATTAGGCTTCTCGCTATGTCTTCTGCCGAGTCGTAGCTTGGTACGTTATGGATGACTCCTTTCACTGAATCCTCGGGTGACGTGGTATAAGCCACAGCAGCGTACTGTGCTTCTCCTATTTTCAACTCGGAGATCTTTGCATATTTTTCCGCTCGAGCGAGCGCCGGCGTACTCACGATTAGGATGTTTTGTTCAGGATTGGATCGTAAGATGTCTTCAGAGGCTTGGGCCAATGTGAAGCCCGCAGACTGCAGAATGCTGTCTCGCAGCTGAGCGTCGCTCACCTGTGTGACATTCAGGCCCTCTCGAGGACGAATGACGACTTTGATGTCGTCCTTGGGTAGGCGAGGGTACTTGGGGCGGTGCTGCGGAGGTTGTTTCCTCATGCGTTCACGTGACTGGTGTGATGATGAGCCTGGCTCCCGGACCGAGACATCTGCCAGGCGCTTGGCGTCCTGCTTGAGTTGCGCCAGGGCGCGACCGAACTTTCGCCGATGGCTGGGCAGCCATCCGCTGTCGTCTTCGTATTCTTGTGCCGAGATAGTCTCGCCTTCAACCGTGGTAATCATTCGCACTGCTGTTCCCGCAGCGTATGCGGTGCTCCCCTGGACAGGCGCTGGGCTTTTCGCCTCGCCCGAGAGCACACTCCCGCTGGGTGACGTCATCACCGCGAGATGATGCCTCCCCGCAGCCACCACTAGGCTTACCGCCGTGGGCAGCGCGGCCGGGGCTGCGTTCGGCGATTAAACGGCAGCAGATGGATGGATCTTCATGCGGGTGGTCCCCTCAGGTGGATCTCGACCTTAGGAAGCTTGACCGATGATCAGGAACAGGTGAAACAAAGGATTGTCGGCGCTAGCGCAGGAAAATCACAGAGCTCATGCGAAGGATGACAGCTCCGTTCGGCCCCCTAGCACGTGCCTCGTGAAACAACGAAACCTAGCCATTTTGATGTGCTAGCTCGGGGCTACACCACCGCGCGACACAAGCGCAGACACCGGAACAATGCGGCATGTGAGCTTAGTGATTCCCATTTATACCGATTTAAAGTAGTTAGTTTAGTAAGTTTGAGAATTGAAAGAAAGCGGAGGGAACTTTTATAATCGCTATTTATCACATCCAGTTGCTCCTTTCGCATTTTGTATTACCTGTTAAAACACAACCGAATTGGTGTCCACCAATTTAAAAAACGGAGCCCCATTCGTGGCAAACACTGCGCAAAAGGTAGCGTTTCTCGAGCGGTCAGATGTCTGTATGTAGTTTGCAAATTTTGTTTTCCCGCCCTGCAAACCAATCCATAACGTATCTTTGCCGTACGCTCACTTAATTCCGTCGGGTACGGGTTACCCGGCAGGTGCTGTCGAAAAAGTTAACCAAGCCGGGCGAAGAAAGTGCGCAATGGACGCGAAGCAGCGCCAAAACAGACCCAAAACAACTGTCGCTAAAGCACACGACAAAGCCGTCCCGCCGAACCGCCCGCCGGTGTGAGCAGTGACCTGCGCGGAACGCTTAGTACAGTCAAACCCGATTATGATGAACCCGGATAGAACGAATTATGCTATATATCGAACAAAAGCGAATATGTTACAAATATGCATGCGAAGCATATTCCTTATAACGAAGTTCACATCGGATATATCAAACTCGGCGCGCCTACAATTGCCACCGAAATGCATGGTCTCGGAGCGGCGATTGGGACGCTGATTGGCCGCGATTAAGATGTTGAGCCCCGCATGGAGCAACGTGACGCCCGACACCTTCCGTAACTGCTTCCGACGCACGGGATTCACGACGGAGCACATCCAGTCAGCGAGTCCGGACCAAGATGGCATCATCGGCGAACTGCGCGAAGAGCTCGCCAACGTTGCAGATGGTGTGCCGAAAGTAGTGTCCTTTGAGGATTTCCTGAGTGTCAAAGACGACTTTGCCGTCAGTGTGAGCCCCTCAGGCACAGACAGCGTCACTAACGTCGTGGCAGCTGGTGCTGCTGAAAGCACCGAAGAGACAGAAAATGTCACAGCGGACATCCTCAGTCTCTTCTGCGCTTTAATAAAGGATAATGAAGCGCTTTCGCCAGTCGATGTGCTATGCCAATATTACTTCGATATTGAAGGACACGGACCTGAACTTGCGCAAACGATGTCTCCGCCAAAACGAAAGTGAAAACAAAAATCACCGCTCTTTTGTGGAATGGGCAGTTAAAGTGGAAAGTAGCTTCATTGCATGCAATACGTTGTTTTGTGTAAGGTAATGACATAATTTATGCGTTTCTTTCTCTACGTGGAAATGGCAGGGAGAGTCCCGCGTATTGCGAACTCGTAACAAAAAAAAAAAACGTTATAGATGGGTGTGGCTATATCAAACTATTGGATATATCGAACTAATCGCGGTGCATATTACAGTTCGCTATAACCGGGTTTGACTGTAATAGCGACCTATCGCCGCGCCATCTATACTGTGATCTGTGAGTGAAAAGCGCCATCCCCATACCCAGCCGCGTTGGGAGTTTCTTGTCCCGCACGCCACGAAAGAACCGTTGGCAGGTAGAGGTAAAAAGCTTTGCTTTAATAATGTCTCCCCAACAATGCATTTGGGTTTAGAGGTGAAGGCAACTTTAACGGAATCATTGTAAGCTTGGTTTTTGTAAGATGGCTTTCCCACACTGAGTGTTTCCCAGTGAAGCACGTCCATCTTCGAAAGGAGTATCATTACAGGAAGTGGTTCTAACTCTTGTTTTATTAAAAACTATCATGAAACAAATTATATGAGAATTAGCCGCTGAGACGACTCTAACATTACGCTGAGTTTTATTTACTTTTCAAAATTACATAGTTCACGGTGAAGTTGTAAATACAATGATTCCTCATTAACTCGAACTCGGACATCTCGAAATATCTCTTAAGTCGAAACTTTTTTTCGCCGTGCATTTACCTCCCATAGGCACCATGTATTTGCCGCTATTTATCTCGAAACGTTTTTTTCGGGAGACTGCGTATATTGCGAATTGCTGACAGACACAGCAGAAGGCAAAGTCCGCTACAGACAGCTGAAAGGTCTCCGTTGTAACGCTTAGCGACCACAATTCGCGCCGAACGCGATCGTGAACGGCAAACTTACGCTGCACGAGGCCGATTTCCCCGTTGCCCCAATGCTGTGAGACGCCTAGATTATTGAGAGAGCTGTGGACGACGCAGCTGATCAGGAGGATGAAGAGGAACCTCGAGAAGTGTCTAGAACGGCAGAAACCACAAAGATGCTGCGCTTGCATCGCAACGAGGTAGAATGTAAACGTGCAACCGACAATTCCTGCGATCCATTGAATAGCTCGAGAACGCTTTTTTGGACCAGATGCGAACGCGAAACAGGCGAGCATCACGCAATTCTTTTTTCCGCTATAACAAGAATTCGTTTTTCCTGCGAAGCGAAGCTTTTTACCTCTACCCACCAAGGGTTCTGTCGCGACCGTTGGTGTCAACAGAAAACTACCCCGAACAAATAAAAGAAGTTACCGGCACCACCAGGAACCAAAATCTGGAACTAATAGAGAAACGGAGCGAGAGCCCGTTGTCTTACCGATTGACCTACGAGCACACTCGAAGACGGGGGAGACGGACGGTGCACTCACCCAGCACATCTGCGGATTTACCCTTTCCAGTTGGTGTTGGTTTACCCCTGCGTTCTCGCCGAATGCCCCGTGATACCGTCACGCGACCTCTCGCGCCGCTGTGCGCTCGCCCACGGCACGTGTAGCGGTCGTGGGCGGAGGCTCACATTTAAGGAAGCTCACCAATGCATACAATCTCACTTCTTCTTCGTCTCTGCCGCCGATCTTGTGAGATCGTCCAACATTGAAATGAGATCGTCCAACATCGAAGTGAGATTGTCCAACACCGGGTTTGAGCTTCCTTTTCTTTTTAAAAAAAGTTTTCACTCATGTACTTAAACAATAAAACTCAACCAACCACCATTCATGGATCATGCATCGATTTTTCCTTAACAAAGAATATCTCTTTGGAGTAATAAAGGTTGTGGTTAACTTCATTTCACTTGTCTCTGGCTTCACTCTTTGTAGAGCCACGTGTGGGAATTCAAGGGACGCCGCATGGGTAATCGTTGCGAGTGTCGTTCACAGCTTTGCTTTCCAACCACCTTCACAGGGTGGATTGGCGCGCATTTTTTTTATCCTTTTTACGGAAGCGCACCTGTACAGTGGAGCTTTTGTTACCAGCATTAGCTCTTATTTCAGTGGCCTGGCCAAAAATTTTTGGCCTTTCGTTTAACTCGAACCTCCGCCTATCTCGAAGTTTTCAGCGGATTTTACGACTTCGAGTTTACTAGTGTGGAATTCTGGTCTGCTGCCAATTCATGGGCTTCTACAGAAGGGAAACAGACAGCCGCATGTTTGTTCACTGGAACAAAACCCCATTTCGACGGAGTTTCATTCAGGTAATTCACCTGGAAGTATGCTCAATCGCAAATTACAAACAAACGTGTTTTGCTTCGTGCACCCCTTGAACTACAACCCATTCAAAGCATATTGCCGCGAACCATGCATTCTGTTTGCCTACATCAGTGTTTTGCTTTTTTATGCGGCCGCGTCCGGCTGTGTTACCTGTGTTTCAAGCAAAGTGCGGTATATATCCTTTCCTTTCTTTTGAATGCCGCACGGGCGATCTTATTTCATTGGGATACAGTTTTGCCTCGACGTCACTAGCCTGAAAAAACAGCCGTGTATCTGCTCCTTCCGTTGCAGATGTCGACGAAAGATGATAGTCGCCTGGCGCCCCTGCCAAGTAAAAGCCTCCTTTCTATTTCCCGCTCACCTCTCGTGCTGTTCCTTTCCCGTCTCGCACCTCTCAAGAAAACACGCTAGAGGTTTCCTCTTGTCAATTTAGATTTACCGCGTTCCACTGCTCCACGCCGTATTCCTAAGGCCCCTGTATTTTTCGGGCCCTTACGTGTTCTTCGATGCCAGCGCTGCCGTACGGCGAAGACGCGCGTGAATCGATGCACCCTACTTCAATGTTTATAGAACCACGTTGCCCTACTCCACGTGCGTTCCAAGCGGAACGTGGAACCTATCTAGTGGAACCCTTGGCTACTGTTGCCGTTTCATTTCTTAAAATGCCCACCACCGTTGCTTTAAGGTCCCGACCTTAGCCCCTACAGGCCGCGCTTTCACCTTCAAAGCACGTAAGTCGACTTAAGTGTCTCGAGTGATTGAACTGCGTGGTTGCATATTGGTGTTTTAAAGTCAATGGCGTTTTTTTTTTATATAGTATGTATTAAGTCTTTCTACTATCGATTTCCTTAATTCATCTTTAAGCGCAGGAAATAGCCACAGGAACTGACGCCTGGAGTCCACCAGGGCTCTCGTTTTATTTGCATTATATGGACGACGCACAAAAAATAGTGCGCAGGAGATCCAAGGCGAAGATTTCGCGGCTCACGGACCTGAGCTGCCCGTCACGAGGTGAACCGAATGTAGTTGACAGATTCTGAAACGAGAGAAGAATTTCATGCTCACACACAAGAAAATTCACTGGAAATGCGTCTGTTCCGCGTTTGCGGCGCCTCGCAGCTTCTGCCGCAAATAAACGCCAACTTAAAAAAGGAA
Organism: Haemaphysalis longicornis; assembly: GCF_048455015.1. Taxonomy (NCBI): domain Eukaryota; kingdom Metazoa; phylum Arthropoda; class Arachnida; order Ixodida; family Ixodidae; genus Haemaphysalis; species Haemaphysalis longicornis. The sequence continues at coordinate 55,059,947 of NW_027526361.1, read as the reverse complement.
AAACCCGCGCAATTAGAGGTCATTTGACGTGCCTGCAAATGTTTTGAAATGCCAATTGCGCCCTGTATTTGCGTCCCACAATGAGTCCCACAACGACCGCCTGCCTAACCGTCTCCATTTACTAGATCGCTGGACCTCGCCTTTAACACGGCATCCGGTGTGACGTCACATCCTGTCAGGACGTCACGCGTCTTCAAGCATCATAAGGGACACTTCGACAAAATGACCTTGCATTGACCTTGCAATGGCCACCACCTGTTTTTAATGACCTTGCACGCACACTTAAGAACCGAGGCCGTAGGAAACTGAGCTTGTGGGTTTTTTATAGCGAAGCTTTCAGCCCCTCACTGATGTCTGTAGTCCACACCGAAACGCACTGCAGGAAAGCCAACTTTCTCTGGAGAAAATTGCCGTGGTCCCTCGCGTTATGAAGCTGACATCTATCCGATCGCGCCATTCCTACACGGACGAAGCAGTTTGGATTTTTGCCCAAGACCCCTTTCTCATTGGGGAATAAACTTTGACAGCGAGGCAGTATTAAGTTAGGGTTTTGCGTATTTTTCTGAGTGTGCCCTGCCTTTGTCTGCCTTTGTCCGTGGCTCGTAGCATCCGGCTCCCCAGAGTGGCGGTAGTCCTCCACTCTGAGGCCCACGGTTTCGAGGCTCCGCGTACTTTTGAAGCGCGAGGCGTTCCATAGCACTTGACGTTCGTGTGTACGCGTGGGGCGAAGCGGAGTCCGCTGAGGCAGCAACATTAACTCTCCCGGCCATGCACCATTAGTGGTGCGGTCGCCGCTAATTTTCACTGCAGCACGGCCTGCATGCTACAGTAAGGGCCGGGGTCCTTCCTGTAACAAGAAAAAGTGTGTTAATCCCAGTGCGTATATTTTTGTTCAAAATTCTGTCCCCTCAGCTTGGCTGGTCATCCACATAAAAAAAAAAACGAGCCATCTCCCCTAACGTGAAACCTGGAGGGGGGGGGGGGGGGGGGAGCGAACAATGCGGTGTATAAGTATAATTATTCGCGCCTTGGCGTTTCTGCCAACGGAGATGAAAACGTTGAGGGGCAGAGCTATACAGCTTTGCTGTAAAAGTCTCTTGTCTTTGAAGCACAAAGCGTTCTAGCGCGAAAAGTAAACGAGTGTCCCGGTGTTTTTTAGTGCGCGTTACGAAGCGTTCCAGCACGAGTCGTGAACGAGTGTCCCGGTGTTTTTTTAGTACGTGTTAGGAACCGTTCCAGCGCGAGGCGCAAATGAGCGTCCCGGTATTCTTTTTAGTACGCGTTACATGCTAGCGTGAGACGTAGACGAGTGTCCTGAGGCTTTAGAACCGTGGCTATATGACACGACGGTTACGACGACGACATGAGATGCTAACAGCCCGAGGGCCGCTAAGGGGCTTCGCCCCTAAAAGAGAAAAGGCTCAGTAACGGGTGTTTTGCCATGCACTGTGATCCGCGACGTTTGCGTGGTCGTACCACGAGGAAACTGCCCCCGCCACACTAATTTTGCTCACAAATTACTTGTGTTGCGTAACTTTAAGGAACGTGCAGCCCCGCAATTTCGGAGTTTTCCGATATTACCCCCCCACGAATGTTCCAAGCTGGCACGCCAGCGGATCTTAACGGATTAGTGAACTGCCGGCAAGTGTACTCCCTTCATTGGTCAGGTGGGTGGCAACGGTCGTCGAGAGCCGCTGGGGCCCACGTTCGTCGACGTAAAGGTTGCGGCACTAATGCGGATGGACTGACGGATAACTTTCATATCTATACACGGAACCTCCAGACGACGCCACCTGCGGCCCCTGCGGCCCCTGCGGTGCCTCCTCATCCTCAATCGGTTCCTCCTGAACGCTGTACTTGCAAAGCGTGCCACCGGCTGTTTTGGACTGCGTCGTCACGATTCCTTTCTCGGCGGGCCGAGCGCACTACAGGCTGGTCGGGCGTGTCACTGAGCGCGATTTTCAGGCAGTGTTGTACACGTTCCTCCAAAATAGGAACGAACGCTCGTTCCTCGTTCCTTGCCCATTTTGAAACGAGTTCCCGTTACAAGTTCCTTTAATGCGAAAAGAACGCGTTCCAGTTCCACTTCTAAAATTGGAACGTGTCGTTACATTAACGTTACAATTATGTTTTTAAATTAAAATATATATCGGATAATCCTGGGGCGAAATTAAGTGAGACATATAAAACTTACATCGAACTACGCATATTATACGAATATTAACACCACCGGCAGCAGATTATCTGGAGATAAAGATAATAAAAAGAAACGCTCCTAGGCGAATTTTTTCAGGGAGCACTGGACAAACTCCAGACGGCTCGAGGACATTTCGGTGCAGGATATTTCGTTGCAGGATATTTCGGTGCGGAAATTTCGGTGTACGGACGTATCGGTGTACGGACATATCGGTGTGCACGGACATTTTGGTGTACGGACATTTCCGCGACCAAATTATCAGGTGCTTGCCTGTTTGCGACAGCCATTATATTTTTATTTCCGCTTAACGTGGGTTATGGACAACAATCTAAAGCAGTGAATTTATTTTTTTGATTAATGCCATGTTCGATCTTTGCCAGGTATTTTTAGAAATTCTATATTTATATATTTTTGTTTAATACCTCTTCCTGGGGACACCTGTCATGCAGCCGATTGAATTCTTTAGCACACGTTTTTTTTTTTTTAATTTATGACAGGTTGTTAATTTATATGCGCTCTTTTTTAGCTAAGACAATTAACCGTGTTTACGATGGTCTACCGCCTCTTTGTATTTTTTTTAAATTACGCACCCTCCAATTACATAAATTGCATGCACACTCTCATATCCAAAAAGTAACAAACATTAGCTAGCCCCCCAGAATGAAGAAAACCTGATGAAGAGTATTACGTAGGCTGGGCTGCCTTTCTAAAATGAATTCGCGAACACTGGTCTAGAATATTGTTGGGGAGGAAAAACGGGCCTTTTGGAAAACAGCCGCTGGTTCTAATGCCCTAAATGCTGATTAAGCGCGTACCGGTTGTGCATACAAATTCCACCCATTGTGTTCGGGACAACCAACCTTCGTTTAATGTTTACAAGCCTACATTTACCACATTTTAATCCTTTGTTCTAGCACGCCCCCCCCCCCCCCCCCTCCCACCTCCCACCTGTACGCTCGAATTTCGACCAGATTTCTTTTTCAGCCATATTATTTCCATTTTCCCCTGAAAATCCTACTGGCGTGGTAGAGTTCACGGTCTCCGAAGCATCACCGCAGTGATTTTTTATTTTTTATTTAGAACATACTGCTAGCCTCTTAGTGGAGGCTTTTGCAGGAATTGGGTGATACATTCAGAACAATTACATAGCACACTTCGTGTTTTAAACAGAGAAAAAGCTTTACATTCACCATGGCCGCACGAAACCTTTATAATGTGACACAAAAAGCCACCCAAAAAGCCGCTGTAAACACAATGGCCACTATTGTTTGCTGGCTACGCCCTTCCGCGCGTCGCGGTCATACCGACGGCGCCCCCACTCCAGGAATCGCTCTTTCTACGCCTTCAGTCGCCCCCTTGAGAATTAACTCTTCAAGTCGCGCATATCATAGACACCCCAGGTATACATCGCTTCCTCCCATTATAAGGAGGAGGAGGAGGAGGAGGAAAACGTTTATTCAGAAAAATGGAGAGGGGAGGGGGAGAGAAAGAGTTAGGAGCGGTGGGTGGCCATCCTATTCCGGTAGGCCGCGCAGGGTCGCCGCCGCCTTCGCCCGAGAGATCAGGGCTTCCTGGTCCTCGAGCTGGCAACTGCGCAACGCGCTCTCCCATCGCTCTACAGAAGGGGGATCGGGTGGTTGGGGGTTCAGTGGGCACATCCAGACAAGGTGCAGGGTCGTGCTGGGAGTGTCGCAGCGTGAGCAGTTGGGTGCATAGCAGGTGGGGGAGATGCGGTGGAGGGCGACGTGGTTGTGGTATGTGTTAGTTTGAAGTCTTCGCCAGATGCGGGCGTCGGGAGCGGAGAGCGAAGGGTGAGGAGGGGGATAAGTGCGTCGGGAGGCCCTGTAGTGGTACAAGATGTCGGTGTAGGTTTGTTGGAGAGGGGTCAGAGCAGGGGGACCATGGTCTAGGTTGGGGAGGCAGGCCTCGTCTGGGAGGGCCCGGGTAAGAAGATCGCGGGCCGTGGCGTGAGCCACTTCATTCCCAGGGAGGGATGTGTGGCTTGGTGTCCACACGATGCGGGTTAACGGTAGAGTGCGGCGTTGGGACAGGATGTGGAGTGCCAGGGTGGAAACTCTGCCTTGAGCGTAGCGGCGGCAGGCAGCTTGAGAGTCCGTGAGCACCGTGACAGTTGGAGTCGTAGCGTGAGCGATGGCGAGGGCTATAGCGGCTTCTTCTGCCGTGCTCGTTGATGCTGTCTGCAGGCTGGAAGCAACGAGGGTGGTGGCGTCGGAGCGCACTACGGCAGCTACGTGTGCTCGTTGTCGGGAGTAGGGAGTGGCGTCGGTGTAAAGGGCAGTTGAATCACTGCCGTACTTTCGAAGAAGGAGGCGGGTCCGATGCTGTCGTCGTCCAATGTTGTACGTGGGGTGCATATGGCGTGGGATGGGAAGCACCCGTATGTTCGCGCGTTGAGCAGTGGGTATTCGTTGGGGGGAATCGGGAGTCTGCTCTACATGTCGACCGAGCTTATGCAGCAGGTGTCGGCCCGTTGGGGTGAGCTGCAGTCGTTGCAACTGGTTGTTTATGTGGGCCTCCATCAATTCGGTGAGAGTATTATGGAGACCGAGTTGCAGTAGCCGTTCGGTCGATGTGTACACGGGCAAGCCAAGCGCCGTCTTGTAGGATTTCCGAATTAGAATGTCAATTTTGGCCTGTTCTCGCGGTTTGAGGAGAAGGTATGGAGCTCCGTATGTGATCCGACTGATTAGCATTGCTTGGAGAATGCGGCAGGTGTCGGCTTAATTCTCTGAGACCGTGTCTTCTCGAACAGGTTCGTCGAATCAGGTGCGTTAGTTGTGACACAGTAGTTTGTAGTCTGGGGAGATATGCAGCTCCGGAGCCGTCGTGGTGGTAGTGAACCCCCAAAATGCGCAGGGTCTTGACAGTGGGAATCAGTTGGCTGCCGATGTATATTGTGGGGTCGGGTGTCGGGTTCGGTGGTCGTCCTCGGGTCCTGTTTCGGAGAACGAGGAGGGCAGATTTCGATGGGGCACATGAGAGACCGCACGAACGGAGGTAATGCGAGATGGCGTCGACTGCTTGCTGTAAATTGTCTTGCTGGTAACCTGCGGAGCCTGTGCTGGTCCAGAGCGTGAGATCATCAGCATATAGAGCGTGATGTAGGTCAGGTATCTGTGCAAGTTGTTCCGGAAGGCCTAATAGGGAGATGTTGAATAGCAAAGGGGATATTACTGATCCTTGGGGCGTTCCCCGGGCGGGGATGTGGAATTTATCTGTCTTGTATGGTCCGAGGTGTAAGGTAGCCGTCCTGTTTGTGAGGAAGGCGCGGACAAAGTTGTAAGTTGCCTTTCCACATCCCGTGGTTTGGAGTTGTTGTAGGATGGCGGTGTGGGTTACGTTGTCGAAAGCCCCTTGTATGTCGAGGGCTACGATGCAGCTTGGGTTCGTTTTGCTGAGGTGGTCAATGATTGTTTCTTTTAATTGTAGGTGTACGTCTTGAGCCGAAAGATGTGCCCGGAAGCCGAACATGGTGTGGGGAAAGCGGCCAGTATCTTCTAGGAGGTCTGTAAGGCGTCGAGCGACCAAATGTTCGTATAGTTTACCCACACATGAGGTTAAGGAAATGGGTCGTAGGTTGTCGAACCCCAAGGACTTGTTTGGTTTTGGCAGTAAGGTAATATCAGCGTGTCGCCACTGCGAGGGTAGTGTTCCTTCTTTCCAGTGCCGGTTGTAGCAGTCAAGGAGGGAATCCAAGTGCTCGTCGTTCAGGTTCCGAAGCAGCTTGTATGTAATTTGGTCGTACCCCGGTGCCGAATTGCGTGTTAACCTTGCGAGTGCTTGTAAGAGTTCCTCGCGTGTGTATGGCTCGTCAAGGTTGGGGTTGGGAGCCCCTTGGTAATTAGGGTGGGAAGCAGACGATGGAGTTAGCAAGGGGCCAAAAAGCTTCTTTTGAAGATAGGAAAGCAGCTGGTCCGGGGGTTGAGAGTGATTGTGAATGAGGCGGGTGATGTTTTGAGTAGTGGCGGTTTTGGACGGCGTATTGCCCAACAGGTGCCGAAATATATTCCATGCTTTCTTTGTTGTGAGGGATCCGCTCAGTTGGTCGCAAAACGTCCGCCAGTTTTGGTTTTGGAGATGTTGGGCGTACGTGAGTGCCTCTTGTGTAAGTTTTGCGATGCGCCGTTTGAGTGAGCGGTTGTGCTTGTTGCGACGCCATCGATTCAGTAAGCCACGGCGGGCTTCCCACAGGTGGTCAAGGTGGGTATCGGCTGCTGGTAGATCCTGTGTGAGTATGATGTTCTTGGTGTAAGTCTGTTGTAGGTCGGCCAGTTGTTGACTCCATTCTTCAATGTCTTCCGTAGGTTGTATGGAGGGAAGGGGGGCTTTCCGGAGGGCCTCCCAATCGGTTAGTCGTGCCACTCCGGTGCGGCGGCGGGACGCATGATTGGAGACACATAGTGCAATTATGAAGTGGTCGCTTCCCAAGGTGTCCGGCTTCCGTTCCCAGTCTATTTGTTGGACATTGCGTGTAAACGTGAGATCGGGGATGGAATCTCGCGTTACGCTGTTTCCGAGCCGGGTAGCCTCGGTGAGGTCATTTTGCAGGATAAAATGGTAATTTTGCGTAGCATGAAGGAGGGCCGTTCCTTTCTTGGATGCGTGAGGATATCCCCACGTAACATGCGGCGCGTTAAAGTCCCCGAGGAGTATGCACTGATTGTTTCCGGTGAGTCGGGCCACTGTATGAAGTAGCTGTTCTATGGCCGTGAGAGGCTGGGTGGGGGGGCTGTACAGGTTCAGAATAAAGAGACTTTTTTCCCGCTTGTCGTGAGGGATGAGCTCGACCAAAACGTGATCGATAGGGGACGCCGTTGGTATCACTTGGGCCGGAAGGGTACGCTTGACAAATATAGCCGTGCGTTGGTGCGGTGGGTTGGTGTAGGTGTTGTAGTCGCGCAGCGTGGGTGATGGGGTGTCCGTTTCTTGAAGCGCCAGTACGTCCACAGGGCTGGTGGCTGTGTAGAGTTCAAGGGGGGCTTTCTTGCTTTTAAATGATCGACAGTTCCACTGGTATATAGTTAGAGGGTGTTGCACTGTGTGCCTACGGGTCATTTTGTCCTTTTTGTTTTTTGGCTTGGGGTGGGTGTTCGAGGAGGAGAGTTTGCTCCAGGGCGGAGAATCGTTCCGTGAGAAGACGGAGGAAGGAGCAAAAAAAAATTAATAGGCTAGTGTGACGAGAGCGGCAACAGTCGTCTTCAAGTTTTCGAAGTCCAGTCGACGCAATGGTGAAGCACAAGTGACACCCCTCTCTCTCTACATAGGGGGATGATTGCCGGCGGGGATCAGCTTTCCCCTCCCCTAAGTAACGCCACCGTAAGTGCGATCGTTGGTTTGTTAGTTTTAAGTAGAACTCACAGCGAATGCAACGAAGGCGAGATTGATTGAGAGAATAATTAAAACGAAATGCACACGCGCTTAATCGACCTCGTTTTTCTGTTGTTTTTTCGCGGAAGTTTTGCTGGGGGGGGGGGAGGAGGAATAGACTAAAAGCAGCAGCGTCTTGCACCGTTGGGTGAAGTGAAAGGAAATCGCTTCGGTAACACTTTATAGTATTAGGGTTGTTCACATGAATGTTAAAATAACAAAAAAAGGTTGAACGGATCCAAATTAACAACGTTAATTTTTACCATCTACTACTTAAATTGGGTTTCACGTGGCAATGCTCCGCCAGGGTTTAGCGTTCGTTTCCACGAACGGCGGCGCAAGCACAAGTGTCGAACGTAAAATCATATCAAGTCACGAAATTACAATATTAAAGCTAAAATGTTCAAAGAATGCCTGGGACATCCCCTCACTCAAAATGTCTGGGCCAAGACGTCGTGCACCAAAATGTCCGTGCACAGAAATGTCCACACCGAAACGTCCTGGACCGAAATGTCCGACACCGAAATGTCCGGATCCCGTTTAGCAGCCCGTCTGTTTCGTTGGCTACGTTGTTACGGGTTGACCGGGACCGGTCTGCTCCTGAGCGCGCGGAAGGGCGAGTAGGAAGGGTGCGGAGGCGCGGTCATGGCGAAGGCAGGCCCGCGGAATTAATCCCCCTACCGCGACGAATTCCCAGGTGCCCAGCCGGGTCCCGGTCAACCCAGTAACAACGCATACGACAGAACGAACGGACTGCTAAAACTCTCTATTCTTACCCCGCCAGGGAACAATTCTATCGGTCAGACGCGCATTCTGGCCTCCCCAGACAAACGATGAAGGGTGAAAAGCATTCTCGCGGCTACGCTATTCACCCGTCGAACGCCGAGGGTGAAAAGCATTCTCGCGGCTACGCTATTCCCCCGTCGAACGCCGTGTAAGCAACCAGCATGAAAGCAAGCACAAACTGCGGCCTGCTGCATGGTTATTCTTCTGCCTTTGACCTTCGATCGAGGAAGCACGTATATACGGCTGAAGGGCGGGCAAACTTACCATCTTATAGGAAGGGAAACGCAGCAGAGCTTTGTGGATTTTTGTACTCGAGCCTTGGCATCAAAAACAGCCAAATCCTAGCGATGTAACGGCAGGAACGCCGTTCCTGCCGTTCCTCCAAAAACGTAACGAGTTACCGTTACAGTTCCACCGACCCTTAACGGAAGGGAAACGCAGCAGAGCTTTGTGGATTTTTGTACTCGAGCCTTGGCATCAAAAACAGCCAAATCCTAGCGATGTAACGGCAGGAACGCCGTTCCTGCCGTTCCTTCAATAACGTAACGAGTTACCGTTACAGTTCCACCGACCCTTAACGGAACGGTGGCGTTCCTACGTTCCTCCAAAAAGGAACTAGTTCCAGGAACGCCGTTCCTTGTAACGCCGTTCCGTACAACACTGTTTTCAGGTAGTGGTGCTGCGTGTTACTGGGCGAGATTCTCTGCAGGTGCTGCTGCGGCGGCGGCGGCGGCGGCGGCGGCATGACACTCCGTGCCATTCCCTGGTACTGCTGACGCTGGGGAGTCTCCGGACCCGTCGATGAAGAGCTCAACCGTTCGGTCACCTTCCTCACGAACTCAATGGAACGACCCTTTGGCTTAGGCTTGCTCCGTGAGCCAGATGACGACGACGAGGATGACGATGAGGTCTTTTGAGAACGCCTCCGCGACTTTTTGCCTTTCGAGTCCTTGGAACGCTTCGAGCGCCTGCTGCGCGGCCCGTCTACGGACGAAGACGACGAAGAGGACGACTTCTTGAGACGTCGCGACCTTTGCCACCGTGGTTTCGAGGGCGTTCGCCTGTCGCTGCGGCCACCGTCGTCGTACGACGCTCTTCGGACATTTCGGCACGGCGGCCTACTGTCATGCGGCAAGCTGTTTCTTCTGGGATAAATACGCACGTCGTGTTCACCGTCATCAATGCTCCCAGCGCCTGCGTGAACTTTCTCCAGTATGTTTTCTGCGCAGTGCTCGTCGATGTCTCGCCGTATTCTCTCTAAAAGGTCCGATGCCCTGCTCATAGACCTCTTTGCAGGCCTATTCCCCCCGACGTAGACAGTCGTCTCTCTTGAGCACGGTCGCCTCGCGTAATTTGGCCCCTCGTAACTGGGCCGCCCGCCCATCCGCGGTTCTTGCTCCACGTACGAACGAGGGTCTCGCGGACACACCTCCGCGCTGCACCTGCCCATCGGCGCGCCATAGGCTGGAGGCGGCGGCGGTCTACCGTAAGACTGCGCCGTGATCGGCCCAGTAGGCTCTGCGTAGCCGCTAGGACGCCTGCCTGCAGGAGGCATGTTGATGTCCAAAATTTGGTCTATTTGGCTTCCCATGTCCAAGAGCCTCCTGATTTCAGGACCCATTTCGGTCATTTTAGCGAAGTCAACGTTGTGGCCGAGAGCTATTTCGCGGAAATCCTCCCGACTTCGCTGCACGTTCGGCGCCCCCGCCCCCCCCCCCCCCCCCCCCCGCCCGTCGGATGACCGTGGCCGCTTCCCATGGGCGCGCACAGGCCCCACTGCAGGATCGATGTGAATAAAGTCCTTTCCAGTCCAGTCCACAGGCCCCATGTACATTTCCGGGGCGTACCCCGTTCCCGGAAGAGGGGAAAGCCTCTTCTCGGCCGCCGTGGCCCCGGGAGTGATGGGCAAGCATTCGACGATCATCTTGCCGCGAATGGTGTTGGGCCCGACCTGCTGCTCGTAGGTTTTGACTGCCGTCAGGTACTCCTTCTTGACTGTGTCAGAGACGGGGACCTTCTGCGCGTTGGCAGAGAATGACTGGACTGTCTGACCCTCCGAAGGTCGGCGAGATGCGACTACTTTCGGAGGGGGTGCCTGCGAGCCCAGACCTGCGACAACTTTTGGAGGGGCCGACGGAGGAGGCTCTGCGGGTGCGACGCCTGCGACTGCCTGTGGAGGGGTAGTGGGCTCGGGGGGAGGAACGTCGGGTGCTGTTGAGGCGGCGTAGCTAGCAGCGGCCTGCGGGGGAAAGTCCGGGGGAGCTTGAGGCGGCGTAGCAGCGGCCGGCAGAGGAGCTTCCGGGACCGGAGCAGTGGCGTAGCCAGGGGGGGGCTGACCGGGCTTCAGCCCCCCCCGAAATTTTTCCGGCCGTCACCGTGCTGCCTGTATGCCTGGTACGTCGCCTGTGAACAAAGCTTCAAATTCTTCGAAAGTGGCAGTAATGGCACTTTCCACGAAATGCTACGAAAATGTCACGAAAGTGCATGTCTGCCCTTCGTATGGGTGTTTACACAAAAGCACGGCCGGACTCGACTCTTTTTCCGCGCTGCGGAAAGGGAGTCGAGTCCGGCCGTGACAAAACATAGCGCCTGAGGGGTGTGAACCGCTGAGGGATGATTTCGGAGGGGTGCAGCCCCAAAAGCGACGGTTCCTTCCGGTAAGCTCAGCGCACGGGACTCCAAAGGCATGCGTTGTATCCCTTTGTGCGAGGCATGCGGCAAGACAGAGAATAATTGGCCGGCTGAGTCCTTCTCAGCAGAGTAGATTGACTCGGCCGGGGAAGCAAGGAGTGGACCGCACAAACTCGCGGCGGAAAAAAAGAGGGACCGCCGGCCATTGATGGTTGAAGACTGGTACAATGCAGGCCCGAAAGGGAACAGACAATCTTTGTATGTTAAGCAGAACAACGTGCAAGCGACGGTGGCTGACCACGGCCGCTCTATCTCCTAGAAAGGGGGAGATCAAGCGGCCGTGGGCACACATTCAATACTCCTGCAAGGTAACTAACGAATGCGATGGGGCTACGTAATGGTTGAAACGTGCAGTTTAGCTGTATGAATGCCGTGCGCGGGCAGAGGGCCTTTGCGAATGAGACACACAACAAGGTACGCCCCTCTTCCTCACGTCAGCCTTCATTCTTCCTTTTTCACGTTTCTGTCGAGCCCGGGAGGGTTTTGTTGGAGTGGGCTCAGATTGCGCGCACTGAGTGTTGTCCCCTTCCGACGGCGATGTTACGACAGTCAATTTCACCCCCGCGATTAGGCAGATTTGTTCGGCGGTATTCTCCCCTAACCTAGGAAACTGGAGAACAGCGGGTCGACAAAAAGGGCGCGCTGCGGCTCCCCGAGCCAGTCCCAGACTTTCTCCTAAATGTGAAGGCACGACGGTCACGAGCCCTGCCACAGGCAGACGGCGTCGCGACAGTAACAACGATCAGATGGCCATATTCGACCTCTATCACAACTAAAGCCCCTCCGTTGCGTCCACGACCGCTTTTTCCCTGGACGGCGGCTGCCCAGAGCAGTGTGTATTCAGGGGCCGGAGTCACAACGGCGATATCGAATTGTAAGTCATTTTCTTCCAGTGACTAATCCTTACATGATCACTGATGTCTTTTGACGATGGAGGTTGCATTGTACGTTAAGTTGTGCGGTGCAGATCAATTATGCATTCTTTGATATTTAAATATTCACTACCTTGTGTCTACCAGCTAAAATAATGTCTATCTCGTTTTATTTCGAATACAGTATTTCCGTTTGAATTGGTAATTGAAAGCGCCCACGGTGGAGCGGATAGGCGACTTTTAATTAGGGAAAACGTAAATTCAACTCCTGTAAACGCCCAAATATTTTATTATGCACGAAGTTGGAGAGGGTTACTCAGAGTGTATCGGGACAGCGTTAGTATCAGTATATGAAGAGTGAAAAATATATTTGTTCTGGCTGCAGTTTTAATATTTTGCTTTTACTGGGGCGAAACTCCATGTGAGATAGCCGCTGTCGCATGGTGTGCCCGTTATCGGGACTTTTGTTACCGCGTTTCATATCGACGCGTGCATCCCCTGCTACACCCAATTTTATAACCATAGCAGCGTGCGCAGCGCAAGTGAAGGACCTTCGTACTGGTGGCGAAGAAACGAACGTGCCTTTTGGTAGAATTTTCCTTTAACTCTTCCTGGCCTTCTTTGAAGTTCTGTGGGCGCAGTAGTATTGTTCTTTCAAGGCTCAATCGGTCGTGCATGACAACAGAATTTCCTAATTAAATAAGCGGGCCACATACAACAGGCCCTCTCAAGAGCACCAGCACAACTTCGCCCGCCTCCTCCCCTGCTGGGCAGCCTCCTCCCCTGCTGGGCAATAAGAGCAGGGCAGCCCCTGCTCTTATTTTGTGTAGCAGGATTTGGGCCCCTCTGGGAAGTCCTCCTGGCAGTGGTCGTGGGTCATGGGGTGTAGCAGCACGGAGCTTCGCCCTGCTCTCTTGCTTGGCAGCGGCTCTGTCGTCCGCAGGGTCTGTGTCGTGCCGTGCTGGGGGAACATGGTGTAATGGGTCGGAGCGGATACTTGCTTCGTCGCTCGCCCACGCTTGGGCGGCCTCGTTCCCGACGCCACCCGCGTGTCCCGGCACCCAGTCCACCCGCACGGTAATGGATTTCGTTGTGCGAAGCCTCTTCGCAATCGTCTTGATGAGGTGGCTTGTGGATCCGATGACTGGGGTGCCACCGAGTCTTGCCACCGCCTCTCTGCTGTCAGTATATATGATAAATTGCCGGCCCCGGTGCTCCTCCGCCTGGTAGCGCTCTTCGATGTGGTTCGCCGCCAGTAGTACCGCCTCTAGCTCGCATCGCACTGTGCTGGGCGTGGTGTCAAACTGAAACGTCCGCCTCGCCGCGCTGGCCCATCTGCACAAGCAACGGTAACGCGGTTGGTGGTCGCATCGACGGCGGCGTCCACGAATATGGCACCTTCTTGCAGGTCGGCTCGCGCCGCGGCGGCGGCGCGCTCCTCTCTGTGGTGGTCCTTCCTGCAGACCCTCGACATGGGTTTGGGGCTGCGGATAAGCTCGTCCTCCCAAGGGGGGGATTGGATTCGGTGGTGGCGAAATCGGCGACTCGTCGCTCGCCGTGTCGTTGATGAGACGCTGGATGTATGCCCCGGCATTGGTGGTAGCTCGTCTCGTTGTGTGCCCTTTGTACCGCTCCTCTATGATGTGGCGTAGCGGAGGAAGCCTCGCAAACCGGTACAGCTCCTCGGTTCTGGTGTTGCCTGGGCAGACCCGTGATAGCTCGCAGGCACTCGCGGTGCAGCGTTTCCAGTTGCGCGTGTTGCGCTTGGGTGAGCTCGAAGCAAACCGCCCCGTAGCATGCCTTCGATGTAAGCACCGCCTGGGTCAGCGTACGTATAGCCTGCGTCGCCGGACCGCCGAAGCGGTTGCCCATCCGTCGGATGATATAGAGCTGTTGCCGCCACGTAACCTTCAGCTGTCGGACCCACTCGTCGGATCTACCCTGTTCGTGCAGTGGGACCCCTAGGATCCGGATCCAACGGGAAGGAGCCCGCTCGATGCGGCGACCGCCTAGCCTGATGTCAATGGCCTCCCTAGTCTGCTCCGTACCACCTAGAACAATGCACTGGGTCTTCTCTGAAGAGGCACGCATTCCTGTAGCCGTGAGCCCCCGTTCAATGGCGTCCAGTCCACGCTGCACCGCCGCAGCGGCCGTCTTGACGTCGGTCGAGCCATCAGTCCATATCGTAATATCGTCCGCGTATACTGTGTGCTTCAAGTGGTCGATTGTCTCGAGCTCACCAGCGATGTCGCGCATCACAAGATTAAATAGCATAGGAGACAGGATCGCCCCCTGTGGCACCCCGATTACATTGTTGAAGGTCTGTGGTTGGTGGCTGTCGGTGTTAATCTCGAATTTCCGGTCTTTTAGGAATCCTTTCACGAAATTGGTGATGTGTGGGCCAGCTCCACACTCGCGAAGTACTTCCACGATCCGTGTATGGTTGACCGTGTCAAAGGCCTTCTTCAGGTCTACGGCTACAACGATGGCTGGAGTCTTGGTGGGTCCACGACGGCGCCCCACCGTGCGGCGGAGCATTTGGAGGCTATCGTGCGTACAGAGTAACCGAAATAACCGAGGAATTATCACGGTAAACAACTTTGCAATTTTTAGCCAATCTATCTGTTGTTGTGTGAACATCACGGTCGTTGTCAACCAAGGAAATAGTTTAACTGTGTCATTACTGTCCGCTTCATGCTAAAGCATTGTAGGCTTTGGTCTTTCTGTATGCGGGGTCATGCCCAATACGCATGTTTGCTTGGTGCACTCCGGGAAACAAAATTGCTGACTTGTTTCGGGCATCGCAGCATGCCCGAAGGTCATGCTGACTCTGCAGACAGCTGCCCAATCCTCCGTTTTCTGGTGGACCAAGGAGATTTCAAACATAATTTCCATTTCCCGCGTCTGCAACGAAAACTACAAAACTTCTGTGCGCCCTACACTTCCAGAGCCGCCATGCTCATGACCTGCAAATACTTTTTTATTGTTTAGCTTTAAAACCGGCAGTGTGTACTCGGCTGAAAATGGCAGCGCACGCGTCAGCTAAAAAAGTATGTCCTTCCATTAAAGTTTGAAACCAAAATGGTAGGACCGCATTATAACTCTTTCCTCAAATCTCACGACAAATTCAAAACGCAGCAATATTTGGCTCAGCTTGCACCAGAACATGCCTAACCGCCAAGAGTATGGTCAGACATCGCCGTATTTGCGTTATTATTTTTTCTTGCTAAATATAAAGTTCGATACAGCATTGAATGGCGAACTTTGCAGTGACTTGCTCTACCTCATCTGTGAGTGGTAACGAAGGGGGTGGGTGCTCCAGAAAATGTATAACTTGATAGTACACGCATTCAGGCAGATTATAGGGCATTTATGCACGAAGCATTGAAAACTTGACCGGTAGTAATGCAACTATTTGAGAACACCAAGCTCATTACAGCAGTCTCTACATTTGGGCTGTGCGGAAATGTCAACGAGATTCATTATGTTACAAAGCACAAGCTTCTCATGTCCGCCCCGAGTACTGATAGAAGCTATAGTATACGAAATTGACTGCGTTGAGACTCAAAACAGAAGCGCAAATTTAAACTGGCGTGACTTAACAAATGCCGATGGATGAATTATTCCGCTTTGCGTGTGGACTAATACTGCCAGGTTCGTGTAATTTTCGCCCTTAACAGCGCTGTTCTTGCGCGTGATGTCTGTCTGTTTAGGGTTGATATTTGTCGAATTTATTGCTAGTGATATAACGCTTCTTGCATGCATAATTCATAGCCTCTCGTTTTTTGGGGATAAGACCTGCGCTACACATAACGCAAGTGCAAAGATTCGATGTATACTGCACAGAATGAGCTCCATTGGCTTTACACTGGCAGCTAATATACGGACGTTTAATGCAAAAACATTTTACTTTGCATTTTGGGCAAGAACAACTAAATAAAAAATCTAATTCTTACGGACTACGTCATTTTATTGCGGATGCAACACGCATTACACTCCACACGTTGAAATAAAGCAATTAATTGCATGAAAATATGGCCGTTTAATGCAATGCCTGCAAAAGGTTCCCGTGCGTGCAATGTACGTCCTGTATCACGGGCATAGCTTTGTTCCACGCGGTCTGCGGATTTTCGCCCAGTTTACAACTTAACCTGGCACAAATACAATCATAATCAACACCAATATCATGAGATAACCTTAAAGGGCCTATTTGAAGACAAAACACAACCTTGTTCCATTTAACAGCACTAGCCTCTTTGGTAACTCGAAAAGCTCCATTCCAAACAGACGTTTTTTTCAACCGAAGCAATGCAACAAATATCATAAATTTTCAAATTTAGCGCTGCAGTGAAGTAACATCGGCAGGAGTGGTATATATATATGCTAGCACTAAAACGTAGTTGTGAGTGTTAACTGCACGTTGGAATTCATACAATCGCGCAATCATGTTCCTTGGCGGTGACTTAGGTCGTTGGGCACCAATCGTCCAACAAGATCCTGTGCTGTCGTAGTGAAATCGCCGACGGAAAGTGGGCGGGGATTCACCATTGCTTCAAATGTTTAATTTAATATATCGATAATTCCTTTGAAGTTTGCTGTAAAACTGATATCATTGTTATCGGGACAAGGCAGTCCTTTTAATGAACCAAACATGTGTTTTATCTTCATAGCCTTTAAGGGCGCTTGCAAACTACCGCGCTTTTTTTTTTTCTTTCGGGGGGGGGGGGGGAGGTGGCTGGGGGGGGGGGGGGGGCGGAGAATAACCTAAGCCCCCTCCGAACAAAAATCCTGGCTACGCGCCTGGACCGGAGGCGTTGGGGTGGTGGGCGCAGGAGGACCGGTGGGGGCGACAACGCCTTGCGCTGGATTCTCCATCATCTTGGCTAGAGCCGTGAGCGCGCAAGCTCAGCTCACTTGTGATCTCCGCGAGTGAAGCCCGGGCTCACTTCAAGCCGCTGCCGTTCGGTTCGCACAGCTGCCCGCCGGGTACTCTGCGCGAAGAGGCAGGACGGCTCGGTAGCGAGCAACCTGCGAAAGCAATGGTGGGCGTTAACTTCACAAGGCCGACGTGCAACGACGAGGCCGGCTTTGTCACCAACGCCGCGTAACCGAAAGAAACCTGTGCTTAAAGCCATGAAGAGAAAACAAAAGTTTGTTTTATTCGAAAGATTAGGTGTTTCATAGTACCCCAAGCGCTTTCCCGGAAGCAAATGGTGCTTTATTCACTGAGAAATAAGGCAATTTAAGCCAAAATTTTAAATCTCCCGCTAAATTGCACATTTCGTGACGTGAACAATGGCGTCATACGAGCCGGTCCATGAAACAGATACTTAGTATGTCGACTCCATATACAGTCAAACCCGTTTATAACGAACTGCAATATGCACCGCGATTAGTTCGATATATCCAATAGTTCGATATAGCCGAACCCGCATATAACGAACTCATTGTTACGAGTTCGCAATCCGCGGGAGCCACTCGCCCCCTCCCAACTCCGCCATCCGCGTATGCAGAAACGAACACAGTACAGTAGCCATTACCATACCAAAATAATGCATTTATTGCAAGTAATAAAGCTACTTTCCGCCTTAACTGCCCACGTTGCAAAAAACAAAACGGTGATTTTTGTTTTAACTTTCGTTTTGCCGGCTTCAACTAGCATAGCATTCTCTACACGAAACATTGTTTGCACCAGTTCGAGTCCGCGTCCTCAAGAATCTAAGAAGCATTGGCGGAGCACATCGACTGCCGAAAGCGCTTTATTATAAGCGTCGGACAGATTTCACTCGCGACATCATCGGGGACGTTGGCGAGCTCTTCCCACCGTTCACCGATGCTGCTTTCTTGGTCCGGACTCGCTGACTGGGCGGGCTCCGTCGAGAGTCCCGCGCACCGGAAACAGTTACGGAAAGTATTGGGCGTCACGTCGCTTCATGCGAGGCGCGATGTCTCAGTCACGGCTCTTGCTCTATGGTCGCGGCCAATCCACATCTCAATCGCCGCTCGAGATCATGCATTTCGGCGGCCATTCTAGGCGCGCAGAGTTCGATATATCGGATGTGAACTTCGTTATAAGGAATATGTTTCCCATGTATTTCCGTAACTGAATTATTTTTGTTCGATATATAGCATAATTCGCTCTATCCGGGTTCGTTATAGCCGGGTTTGACTGTAGCACCCACACGCGGGAGTCAGACAGGAACCGGAACTCGTGCCGAAACCGAGACGGCGGCCATTTTAAAAATACTAGTAAATCCTAGTGCACCCGCAGCCCTAGTCATGGAATCGCCTGATCCGGACAACAAAACTCTCGTCGAGGAGTTCGGGCTTGCATTTAACAACCTCACACCACTTGAACGCTCAATGCTTCAAGTGCACGAGCGGCAGGAGTTGTGGGATACACGGATGGACCGGAAAGCGACCATTCCGCGATACCCACAACAGACGAACGCCAAGCCGTGATCGGCACCGCTGCCTCTGCAGCCCCGACGCGACGGACGAATACAGAATGGTACGTATGTGCCGTATTTTTATTACGGTTAATAATAGTTCAATTTCAGTAGCAGTATCGCTTATGCCAGTTGGCCGGTGTCGTGTATGGAAAGCCGTTCGCGCGAGCTCTCTGCTCCGACCAGAAAGACACGAGCGTCAATGCGCGGTATATACGGTTTTTTTTTTCCCCAAGCTCAGAGCGCTTTGACGGCGATTTGACGAAGTCGGCGACGAGCGGCGGCATGTCCCAGTAGTGAGCTAACGTAAGAGTCCCTGCCGCATGCAATCACTTCGTCGGAAATGAAGCAAGCACACTCGTACTTCCTTTAGCTCCCTTTCTCCTCCGTTTGCAAAGTTCACAAAACGTAGCGACTTGCTTCGCCGGGGTTCATCGTTGGGCAGCACATGAAAGGAGATCTCTTCACCGGCGCGGATGTCGCACTCCCTCGACGATTTGCCCGTACTACATGGGCATTTCAGGACGCAGCAACGAAATTTCATTGTAAAGCACTCGAACAAACTGAAGTTTTCAGTGGTTGTATACACTGGAAACGAGCTCGTAACGACAGCAGCAAGCCAACACCATTCCGAAACTTCTGCGACAACTGGCACTATCTCGTCGCTGCTTGCTGTTCCTTACTCCCTTCGTTTCTATTTTTACCTTTGCTGGTTGGCGATATGACGGCCAACTTCCTGTCAAGGGATTAAGATACCAAGCAAGGTCGCGGCTGTGCGTGCTGGAACGGTTCGTTGGCCCCGAAGAGCCTCGAACCGAAAATTCGTCTGCGCGACGGTGGCGACGGCCACATGTCGAGTACTGCTGGCGGTAGTTTTGTACGCATTGGCATACACGCTTGCGTGTTTATTCGGAACTTTAACCGTTTACTCCACCGTTCTTAGTGTAATAAAAGGAATGTGCAGTATGTTTAACGGGCATATAGCTCACTATGCAAACTGGTAAGCCCTGCCTAACTTGCGTTTGCTTTTGCCGGCCTCCGCCAATCGCAGAGCATTCTCGTGTGATATCATGGGTTCTGTTGCGGGAAATGAGCTGGTGGGTCGCATGGTCATTCCCTTTTTTCCTAATTATGTAGCTTATTTGAGCGAAGTTTGCGTTAAAAGTGGTGTCAGTATGGTTCTAACGAGGCAATCTTTCGAATGAACCAAACTTGTGTTTTCTCTTCATGGCTCTAAACTCCTCACAGCAGGCGGCCTGCTCCCACGTGTGGTGGAAAAACTGCGAGTTTACACCGGGGGCCACAAGCCGTCGTAAATAGGCACATTTACCACGATTGTACCTCTTCACAAAACGCAGTATCTAGCTGTGAATACTGCGTTTGTCCTAATGGGAGTATTAAAAACTCCCATGCCTCCTCCATCTCCTTCTCCTCCTCCTTCACCCCTTCCTCCTCTATGCCTCCTACAAAGACGCTAGGAGTTTGTTGGCTGAGATAGTAGACGAATTCGGCCCGATTGATGTTGGGGAACGTCTTGAGGGTAGGATCAAGACGTGAGATTCACACATTTTCAGGGGTGCACCTACACATGGCTGGACAGGCTTAATTTTTCACTATATTTAATCCAACAATGCCACGGCTATGACTTACAGCCGATCTTTGCACAGCCGCCACCTTAGGATCATCACATGGCGTTTCCTGCTAACACATGTAATTCGTTATAAAACTGTGGTTTAAAGTTATCCTTGACACCTACCGAGGTAAAACTTCCAAAGTCATTCGAGCACACCATAGGCGTACTATGTGTTCCAGGGCAGTTCTAATAGAACACGAGTTTGAGCCATTTGCTATAACCGTATGCTTCTGGTACGATCCCACACTTAAGTAACAAATAACTCAATGTGTTATATCTATGTCATTAGTATATTGGCCCACCTGAACATCACCAGGTACCAGGGCCGTACCCAGAAATTTTTTTCGGGGGGGGGGGGGTTATGAATTTTGGGAAGGGGGTAGTTTTGGGAAGGGGGGGTAGGGGCAAGTGGCTGCTCGCTCCACTTGCTCCTGTTCGCCCAATGGAATTCGCCATAAGTATTGTTTACGTGCTGCCTGAAAAGATTTCGGGAGGGGTTCGAACCCCCAAACCCCCCCTCTGGGTACGGCCCTGCCAGGTACTACCACTAGTCTACACCTACAGAAACAACAGCCCGACTTACTGATTCACCTACGCCCACCTGAAACAGATAAAGCTGCAAATGACAAACTTTCGAAACGGACAAAAAAAGTCACGTTCCCAATTCACATACCATATTTAGTCAAATATAAGATTTTTTTCCAAAATCCGTACTCTCGAAATCATACCCCGCCTTATATTTGAAGCTCAGTACTATACGCCTCGAGCTTCGCGATCGCTGCGCCGCCTCCCGCCGCTTCTCCGCGGCGTTGGCGGGATTTGCGCTGCGTGGCTGATAGGGGCTCGTGCAGTGTTCTGGTTCTGTTTTACTTCTGTTCACCTTTCCGCGCCCCCCCCCCCCCCCCCCCAAAAAAAAAAAAAAGACATGTTATGGTGGCGTCTATAGCAAAGAGTACGTTTAGGTCACTTAAAAAGCAGCTACGCGATCGACTGCAAGAGCTACCCGGGGACGCGGTTCTGCGCGCATCTTCGCCGCTCTTCCGTGCGTCGGCGACGGTAGCAGCATATCACCCCTGTCACCTCCAAATACGTCCGGCACAAATGAATTCTACTGTCGCCTCGTTTAGACCTGATACTGCCACAGTGAGAGGTTGGCTTCATTTTGCAGCGTAGACAACGAATGCAAGTTCGTTTCGAATATATACGCCGCAGAAAAATATGTTTCGGGGATGTTATTACCCAGTCCCGGACAATAAATTGTGCCTTTTATAAGAATATAAGCCATGCGAAAATGTTAAGTATAGTTCAAGCCTGTGCGTCGTTAAATATGCGCCCACACACGTCTTATAGCAAGAACCAAGGCAAGTTAATGAAACCACGGAAAAATAAATGCTGTGCAAGAGCGGAAGAAACATAATAGCTCTAACGGAAATGATAAAAAAAATACGGTGCAGCTTCTGACATGCCACAGACGTTCGTCGAAACTTAAGCCAGGTAGGGCTCACCGAAGTGCACTGCTATTTCGCGAGACATAGGGGGGGGGGGGGGGGAGGGGAGGGGGACGCTGTGTACAAATGCGGAGAGTCATCAAGCAATGAACGTTTTAGTAATCACACACACAAATATCGAGTTCACTTTCCTTTTGTTTTTCGACTTCAACGAACAGCTGATCGTACGGCGGACGCATTTTTGGAAGTATACAGGGTAGGCAGTTCAACAAGCGATGAAAGGTGTCGTTGAAATAGTGTGGCATGTGATATGCCCTCTGATTTCAGTTTCTGCTTTATTCTGCAGGCTCCCTGTGCCATGACGATATTTCGAAGAAGCATTAGTCGCGGATGCGGATTATATTCTAAGCCCGTCTCGGAGCTGCTCGCCGAGGATATATGTAGCAAATGAATGCTTGCGGGCGCTCACATCACGACAAGACGACTCAGTCGTGTGCTGATCCCCGAGTATAATTATGCATTGCCCATCGTACTTTTGTTGAATATTCCCGAAATTAACACAGACTGGCTTGTAAATGGTGGTGATCAATATCTGAGGTATAATATTGGTAAACGTAACTGGCGTGCTGTCAGGTATGAGTGCTCCTCTGATTATGTAAGCGCACAAAACTGATTTACATCGTAGTGCATAGCCGTATCATGAACATCTGAGGAACCGGTGGTTACGGAGAAACTACTAGTAAATTCAGGGTAGAGTAACTACAATAGGCTCCATCATACGCCGGTTCCGCAACGCTGGCCTCTGACACACACCTGGCGCTTATACAGACCGAATATATCCCAGACAACACACAAGGTCCTCAGGATGTCCTCAAAAGGTCCAAACGTCCTCACTGATTTTGCTATGTCCTCAGGAGATCCTCAGTACGTCAGTGCGCTTGGTGTCCTATAAACGTTTATTTGAGGACTTTCTCAGGATGTGCTAATTTTGGTCACTAGAAGACAATGGGAACGCTCGCTAATATACTTTTCACGCGCAGGTATTTCACACAGATAGTGATTAGCGTTCTCGTCCACATTGTTTGTTTGTAATACAGGTAAAAAAATAGCGCTTCTAATTTACTGGCTGGATACCTTTTCAACATTCAGAAGAATAGAAACATCTTCCGCAAATTTTAAAATTAAAAATGATGCAAAAGAGAAAATGTTCAGTACGTGCATGCGTTCTGTGTGAAACCATTTTTCAGCACTGCTATTTTCACTTCTATTTTGTTGCTGGCCACCATGCGCAAGTACTTATTCTAGTCAAGCCAAGTTGAAAGTTTGAAGACAAGCCAGTCGGCCTTGAGAAAGATGGCCGCCACGCACGGAGGTAAGTACCTGTCGTGGGTGCAAATAACAAACTTGAGCTGTCTGTATAATTTCACTGGATTCCAAATGTCAGAAAGCAACGAGCGGCAGCTCAGGCGGGAACGGAAGCGCCACGTCGATGCATTTTCCGCGTTAGTTGGCAGCGCGCAAATCGACTTTGTGCCCAAGCCGTCGACATCGCAACAACGTGGGCTTTGTTTAGAAGCAACTTAATTAGATGCTAGCACACGCTCGAGTTGTTGGCGTAATCCCAGTCCGAGCAACCACCAGCAGCAAAGTTCGTGACATACTGCTGTGTCTGTAATAAACCGCCGCCACATCGAGAGTCGCGTTGCGTGGTCCCTGTCCAGCGGAGATCACGAGTTGTCAGACCACAGTTTTGTTAACGAAGACGATGGAGACACCACGTTGGCGTTTCGGCACAAACTGCAGGAGAGGGCGGTAAACTCTAAATCGACCCTTGCCGCAGTTACATCACTGCTTGGTGTGTTGCGCAGCCACACGTGTTTTTCATCACTGCCATCGTCTGGAAGAGCCCTGCTGCACACACCAAGGTCCAATGGTACTTCGCAACGTTCAGGGGGAAAGTACATTCGAAAGCTTTATACCGGGTGTTGCAACGATAATTGGAACACTTTAAAAATTTTTCTTGAGCGAACCGCCACTCGGTTCGCTCTCGGACTTCACACGAAGGTCGCATTTTGTGGTCTATTTTGTTTGACACCGTGAACAACGACGGTACTTACCTGTTTATCCTGAAAATAAATAAAAACGATTTTCACCTGTGAAAAAATGGCGCTGATTTGGACGTGCGAGCCCGAAAACAGGGTTTTCTGATCGTCTGCTAGTTCATTCCTAGTTGCATTTTCTGATCGTCTGCTGCTCCATTTGGCTCCTTCCTACCTTGAATCCCAAACGTGCGTTTCGCTCTGCATGCCCCCGGTGGTTCCGTCGTTTCAACATCAACTTGCGCTGGCTCGCACGTCCAAATCAGCCGCCAGTTTGCCGTAGGCTAAAATTGTTTTTATTTATTTTCAGAATACAAAAGTAAGTACCGTCGTTGTTCCCGGTATAAAACAAAATAGACCACAAAATGCGACCTTCGTGGCAAGTTTCAGTGCGAACAGAGCGGTGGTTACCTCAGGAAATTTTTTTAAAGTGTTCCAATTATCGTCGCAACACCCTGTACAGTAAACACGGGAGCGTGTGTCGCTCAGTACATGCAGAGAGGTCTAGTGATGGGATGGCGAACTGTCGCAGCTCGTACATTTGTCGGATCCACCCCCTGGCAACGGTTGATTGCGCTGCTGCAGTAGCTACGTTAGATACCCGGGCATGATTCCAGAGAATACATGTGCCGATGAAGGGCTTTTTATCAAGCGCGAAACGGCGCGAATGGATTAAAACGTTTTCTTTTCGCTTCCTAATTGGGTGATAAAAAAATGTCATCCTCCGTGACTAACTGATGCAGCAGGCAGGCATGCGATAAGGCGTTTCAGGGAATGCATCCGCCAATCGTGCAAACTGTGAGAGCACGCCATCCTCTCACCAGAGCACTCTGCATGTATTGAGCGGCGTTCGCTTCCGTGTCTACTGTAATAAAGCTTTCAGCTGTACCAGCACTTCAGTGTGAAAGCAGGACTATGCAAAATACTTCAGGATTGTCCAGAGCTCCCTGCAGAACTCAGCCTTTCCTTCAATATAGACGGCATAGAAATATGTAAAAGCACGAGAACTACCTTTTGGGTCACTCTTGGCCATGTGAACAATGTTGAGAAGGAGCTATTTGATGTGAGTGCTTCTTCGGCCGTAGCAAGCCCAGTGACGCGAATGATTCGCTGTCAGGTTTTGTTGATGAAATGAAAGTGTTGTTTGGTGATGGCATAACTGTTAGATCATGAACTCCTTTTTATGATGCTGCATGCATTAGTATGTGATGCTCCTGCTAAAGCGTTTGTTTTGTGCACAAAAGGCCATCCAGACTTCTTCTGCTGCTCAAAGTGCATTGTGAAAGGCAAACATGAGAACAGGGTGTGTTACCCAGATATCAGACAGGAGTTACGCACAGATCAGAGCTTTCGTGACAAGGCACAGGAAGAACAGCACGCGGGTTTTCATGCTACGGGTTTTCAATGTGTTTTCATGCTACCTGAAGCTTCTAAAATGTTATTGTAATACACTTCACGGTCAGTATTGACTTTTTGCTTAACAGGTTCAGGAATAGCGATCCACTTAAATTTAAATTTAGCCCACCTGTGAATTGCGAGTATGTTGATAGATCTAATTGGCATGGAGGATGGTGTGAGGGAAAGGGCACTGTCAATACCTTGGGAAGAAAATAGCTTAAAATTTTAGAGAAACATTTGGAGCGTGGTCTATGCATTCTGCATTCTAAGCTAATTGGGTAAAGGTAATTAAATAATGGCTACTACTCATTCAGCACACCTTGGAAGGCACTGCACCATGACCGGCAATACTTCCCCTTTAGAACTTTCAAAATATAGCCGTGCAGCTCGGTGAGCAAATTTTTTAGCATTTTAGTCAGGTTGTCAAAGTCTGTAATAATGCAACGAAGTTGCAATGCACTCATTTTTTATAGACAAGAATTTTGCCGGGTTGGCCATTTTCTGGCGACCGATGCACCACCTGGCGAGCATTTCTTGGGGACTGCGGGGCCAACAGACGACGCCGCAGTCACACACACTGTTGGGCCGTACCGTGCGTGGTTATCAGACGTCCCAGCAGCATGGAAAATCGGTAAGTGTCACTTATTCGGTATGTTAGCAGCGTGAAGTTTAACAGTGCCTAAAGGGGGAAGTTTGAAGCGTTGGACAGCTATCAGCTTTGCCCATTAATTACGTTCTCAACCCACTAAGCTAGCGTGCCCCCCTACGCGCGCTTTGTCCTGGTGGGGGTTGCCTGTGAGGCTACATTTCGCCGCACCAGCAGGTCGTACACCCGACCTTTTATCACCAATTGATATTTATTTTTTCTTCATTCAGGGCTGGTTGCAGTCATTGCCTTTACTTGGCAATGTACAGAAGCTATCCATCTGAGCGTCATTGTGCCATTGTTGGCTGCACCAACAATCCGTGTAAGCGCAAAGTGCTCATACAAGAAACGTGTGAATTGCACCACAGCAAAGAAAGTGTCGGCGTGTGGGGAGTCTATTTGCTGCACAAATTTCCTGCACCCCTCGAGTCCCGCCGCGAATGGGTTGTTGTGCTGAAGCGGAAAGACTTCAAAAGTAGCAAATTTGTGAGAGTAAATACCGTCGTATTCTACTTTGGGAGCACTGTTTATTCACCCTCATGCTAAACACTTATTGCACGTTTAAAGAGGTTTTGCGTTTTAGCGATTTACCGAAACGACCGGGCATGCTTCGCCACCGCGACACTCCTATTTCGCTTTCAGCTCGCCGTTTTCGCGTACCCTAGCTGCAGCAAAGGTGTAGGGTTGATTTTTACCACTTTCCCGTCGATGAAATGAACAGAGAATACCTCCAGAGCACAGACACTTGCGATAAGGATTTAGCATGACAGTAAATAAACAGTGCTTACAAAGCAGCGTAGGACCGTACCTTCTCTCACAAATTTGCTAGGTTCGAACACTTTCCGATTCAGCACGACGACCCATTCATGGCGGCTCTCGAGGGATGCAGGAAATTTGTGAAGTGAATAGACTCCACACATGCAGACACTTCTTTTGTTGTGGTGCACTTAACACGTTTCTTGTGTGAGCACTTTGCGCTTATGCCGATAGTTGGTTCAGCGAACAATGGCGTAATGACGCCCAGACGGGTGGCTGCTGTGCATTGCCAAGTTAAGTCAATGACGGAAACCTGCCCACAATGAAGAAAGTAAACGTCAATTGGAGATAAAACGTTGGGCATTCGTCCTGCTGGCACAGCAAAACATATCCTCACAGGCAACCCCCATCACGACAGCACACGTCGGGTGCACGCTTGCCGCCTTAGTGGGTTGAGAACGGAATTAATGGGCAAAGCTGGCTGCTCCCCGTCGCTTTAAGCATTCCCCTTAAGCACTGTTAAAGTTCACGCTGTTGACATACCGAATAAGTGACACCGAGTTTCGATGCCGCTGGGACGTCTGATAACCAAGGACGCCACAGCGCAACAGGGTGTGATTGCGCTATCGTCTGCTCGCCCCGTAGTCCCCAAGAAATGCCCAGAAGCTGGATCATCATTAATTACAAAATGGTGGGGTCCAGTTCAGAGAAAATTCTTGTGTATATGCTTTGCTAATTTGTTCTGCTTGTATCATTTTTCTAGGGTCGTTGGGGCAGTTGGACTCTAGTGACTACTAGGCTCTCCAGTGGACTCCGGTGACGATTCACAGCATGTGTCGCCTCACATTGCACTACGATGCATTTACTTGTGCAATAAATCACCATCTCCAGCATATTTTGCATACTTGTGTCATAACGAGGAGGCTTGGGCAGTACTGGTTTTAGATTAATGCTACACATAAAGGCTGTACCCAGTGGAGATTCCAGGGGTACACAAAGTGACACACCTTGGCAAAGAGTCAATTGCACAAATACCTCGGGGATGGCAGTATCAAGCCCAGGCCCCTCCTTTCTCGAACACCCTGTGCATAACACCTTGCAAAAAAAGCATGGCTAGAAAGTAGTCCTCAAAATGTCCTGACGTCGTACAGTAGTCCTGCGAATGTACTGTAATCATCCTTGACTGCATCTTGAGGATGTGCTGAGGCCGGACAATAGGACCTTTTCAGTACCAATTGAGTATCAGAAGAGGACATACTGAGGACATCATGATGTCCTCAATAGAACGTCCTTGGGATGTGCTCAGGATGTGTTTGTGTTGTCTGGGGTATACGACACTAAGATTGCGTCAGAAACATTTACGCTCGTAAACACACCCCATTTGCGAAAAGAGTGTCTGCTCCACATAAACATTGATTTCAAACGCCCGCAAACGGTAAACCTCGGTCGTGAACGTGCCGCAAAAGCAGCAGTGACAGTGGGGAGCGGGACGCGGACTCCCGCGGCTGCTTTCGAAACGGGCCGCTAGGGGGATTTCAGTGGCGCCCCTACAGGCCGCGCTCGAGGCGTATAGATATGGATCATATTGAATTGTGCTACGCATACAAAGACAAATAGGACGCTAACCGGACTGGGATTTGCACCTCGTCCCAGTCCAGTTAGCGTCCTATTTGTCTTTGTATAGTGTATACGTAGCTCAATTCAATATGAAACATCACCACCTAGCCCCATTCTACTTTTTGAATATACAGTCAGACCTCATTACAAGAGACACTCAAGTGACTCGGAAAACTTGTCTCTTGTATGCGAAGTTGCTAACATGGCGAACATGGGAAAACCAACCAAACCGTTTCCATTCCAATATCTTTTATAACCAAGTGCCTCTTTTAACAGTGTCTCCACTAACGAGGGTTTACTGTATATGGAAGTTTTTTTTACTCTCCAAACTCTCGCCTTATAATCGTGACCACCTCGTAATCGAGTACAGTACATTGACAAAACAGCTTAGCTCACAAGGCACCATGCATGTAAACGAGTGGAAGCAGTAGCACATCTATTTGACGACCCATTCTTTTTGGCGACATCAGCGCAATATGAGCATGCATACAGTTGCTGTAGAACTCAACATAAACAGACTCAGGTCTCAGCCCTCAGGTGTGTGTGTGTTCCCACTCTCCAATGGAGCAACATTAAGACCAGGCTGCCAGAAATTAGCACTCAATATTTGTACAGGGGGAAAACTTCAGCATAGCCAGGGACGTGCAGTAGTTTATTTTGGTGCGAGCCAAAATAAAAAGTAAGGCTAGCTTCATGCTAACGAAGGTCAAACGAGCAAGTAAATTGGATAAAGTCAAACTGTTTTTCCAAATTCTCAATGTAAAAAGTAGAAGTTGAACTCCATGCCATTTTTTTATGACAATTTCTTCCCCTTAGGTTGGTACAAAGGGAAGCTGGTCAGTTACCTATGCACATCACAGCCTATCATCACAGGGTTGCGGTTACACTAGAAGAGATGGCAGCAAATGACAGAACTGTAGGCATTCTGGAAATGGTGTCTGCAGCGAACGCTAAAAAACAACCGTGGCTTTAAGAATGTAACGACAGTATGAACTTGCTGGTGAATGCCCCAGTTCTGCAGCTTTTGCTTAAAAAATCCGGGGCCATTTCCGCTAACGTGAAAGCTGGGGAGGGGCAAAGATTGTAACCCTATTGTAACCCTGGTATTCCGAGTCCTTCCTCCACTCGAGCCTCCAGTGGAGGAGAGGCTTGAAATCGATTTCCCCATGCATAAGCATTGCCGGAATCTGCTCCTCAACCGAGTGGAGGGAGCAAATGGAGTGGAGGAGGGACTCGGAATACGGACCCAAGTCTCTCTTGCCACCCGGAGCACACCAGAGAAGTGCCGGTGGGAGGAGCAATCCCACTTGCCAAGGCTACCCTCTCTTGCTTTGAACAAGATTTAAGCAATTTGCATGCCCCATCTGCCCCAGTTTGGGGTAGTGGCAGGGGTCATCGCAAGCACAGTGCAATGCCCGCGCCTTGCTCTGGAGGCTCGTTCTTGGTGATCAAAGCGGCCCTGGCACAAGGCAAGTACGCCTTTTTTTCCTTAACTGACCACCAGATCAGGCCTAGAATCAAGAGCCAGTGGGTTTGAGTTACGCAAATTATAACCCGTCTACAAACAGTTTCTGCTTCATTACTGAAGCAGACAGTGAGCGTTCCAGAAATCTTTGCATCACTAATGTTCATTTTGAACCGCATTTATCCTTTATACACTTTATATCCTTTATACGGCGTTGTTGTCCGTCCACACCCCTCCCCCATTCTCCTCGCCGCACGAGCTGCGCTCTCCGCCGCTCACCCCCTCCCCTGTCCGATAGCGAACACTCTCTCGCGAGGGGCACTGGATTGGATTCGATTGGCTTGGCTTGGATTTGGATTGGATTAAAGTGGATTGTGTTGCGTTATAGCCGTGGTCGTTCCAGCACCGGCATTCCAATTTCCATCGATGCGTTGAATGGAGCCAATTCTGCTATCGCCCGCGCAACCGTAACAAGCACCGATCACTGTGATAACAGGAATGCTAGCACCACTGAAGACAAGGCTGCGAAGCGGCGTGAACGTGATGCTGAACGCAAACGATTGAAGCGAGCAGCCGATTCCAAACTTCGTTAACGTGATACCGAACGCAAACGGTTGAAGCGAGCAGCCGATGCTGAACTTCGTCAACATGAAGCCGCTGCCGTATGCGAGCGGCCGATGCTGAACTTCGTCAGCGCGAGTATCGGCAGGTTTTAAATGGCGCGCGAGCCATCTAAAACGGCGGGAAAATTGAACTGGACTTGAGCGAACCTCCGCCGTGTGCATCTTGTGAAGAGAGAGACGGGCAGGAAAGAGAGGAGAGGGATTTACGTGGCAGGGGTAGCAGAAGGACCACAAGGCCGTTAACGTTACGCCACGTGTTAAATAAAGAATACATCATACGCGTTCCTCACACGTTTCACGCAATTAGAGAGTCAACCCAACGGAAACACCAAGTGAACCCCCAAGATGCGTCGCATCTCCACAGGGTTCCCCTCGCGGGAAGGTGGGGTAATTTTTCTTAAAGTACGTAAGTACACATGCGCAGATGGAGTAAGCCCCGAGTGAGCCTGTCCCTTCTTAGTAAGTACAGTGAAACCAATGAAACAGTTCCAAGAAGGAGGGCACCACCAGAAACTGTCACACAATGTAGGTATTTATTTAGACATGCCAATATACAGTACAGTGAGAACACAAACAAAATGTCATGACAATAGGAATGCATAATGTCCACAGAGGCCAAAGCTAGAGCTGCAATAGTTACATCAAGTCAGGTGTCAGTGCAAACAGTGTGCCTCGATGAGCTTCAAGTCTGCACTAAAGGGAGGGGGAAAAAGAAGAACAGAAAACAAATGCACTAGCTAAAACACTTGCAATGCTTCCTCAAAAAACTATTTTTTTCACAATTCAACAAGCACTCACTCCCGGGGGGAAAAAAAGTGGTCGGCATAAATAGGCATGGTCCGTGTCAACTCCATGAAAGATGTGCTCCCCATATGGCCTTTCACTTAGCAAAACCCCCGCCTCGCTCCTCCCCATCGCAAAGTGCAGGCCCTACACTACTGCACGATGTCGAGCTACAGCCCTCGAGCCAGGCTGAAACAGCGCAGGGGCGTGACGAGCGCGGCTAGTAGCGGCGCATGCTCCCTCCGGACGAGTAGCGGTCTCCGGAGCCAAAGCTGCCGCCCACCCCGCCATTGGAGATGCTGCTCGAATAGCCCCCGCCGCCCACAGGCACGGACGAGTGCGAGCTGGTGCCGCCCGTGGCGCGGCTGCTCGTGCTGCTGCCCACAGTGCTGCTCCAGCGGTGGTGGTGGTGGTCCCCGCCCCCGTTCCAGGAGGAGCTCTCGGGCTTGCGCGAGGACGAGGACGAGGAGACCCACTGCTGCGAGCCACTGCCCGAGCTGGGGAAGCTGCCCCCTCCCGTCTTGCTCCACGAGGGCACGGCAAAGCCCGTGCTGCTGCGGCCCGTGCCGGCCCCCGCGTCGTAGGACGACGAGTGCTCCCGGCGGCTAGTGCTCCCCTCCGAGCGCCACTCGTCCCGCACCGAGGGCCTCCGGGACGACGAGGACGCCGGCGGGGGCGGCGGGGCCGGCAGGGTACTGCGCGTGCCGTTGTGACGGTAGTCTCCGCTGCGGCCGCTCGAAAAGCCCTGGCTGCCCCCTCCCAGGGACGAGGACGAGGGCAGGTGGTGGCTGCTGCTGCTGCCGCCACCGTGGTGCGTGCTGCCGTGAGTGCTCCCGTGCGTGCTGCCACCGTGGCTGCTCCCGTGGCCACCACTGCTGTGGTGGTGGTGGCTACTGTGGTGGCTACTGTGGCGGCTGCTGCTGCCCCCACCCCCGCTGCTGCCGAAACGCTCGTCCCGGTCCGACCGCTGGCTCACCGGCTTGCTGGTGCTCGAGGCACTGCTGTCATAATCGGGCCTGATGGCACAAACGGGGAGGACAAAGCAAGCATGATTCACACTGCACACACATTACAGTACACTAAGAGCAGTGCGTCGGTCTCACAAACCATTTCACTTTTACGCTGGTATAAATAAGGTTGTGCCGAACCAGACAAGCATACATGTTTGAATATTGGTATTATTGCAACAGCACATTATTACAGGAACACTGAAGGCAAAATACAAGTTTCTTTAGTACAATAGACTGGCTCAATCACCCACACTCGCAGTAAGATTTTGCTGGTAAGACTTTGCTTTGAATAGAGCCACGCACTCACTAAGAAAACCTATACTACTGTTTCAGAAACTTGGCAGCAGAGAGAGACTGCCCCTGATAATGCTTTTCTTGGCAATTAAAGGGTCTCATATTTGCGCTATTTCCAGTTTGACCCAAATGCTGCCGATTAAGAAGGATAATTCGCTCCAATGGCAGGGAAATTTTAGCCTGAAAGGAATGCTCGAATAATAAACGTTGTAGAATTGGTGCATCCACTTTGAGAAATGTCTAACTGAGCATGTTAAAATGAGGATCTTATTCCCACACCAGACCCATATCCACGCACACGTAGGTGTGAACACTGGCAAATTTGAGTCATACACGGCCCACAGTCAACAAACAAGACTAAGTGCTACTTTCTCCAAGTAGCACAGAAAGCCAAGAGCTGCACTAGTGTAGCCACTAGTGGGATAGGTTGCAAGAAATCCCGCTTCAGCTCGGAGGAGCTGCCAGGCAACAACAAAGGTAAGGTACATAAAAAAAAAATGCAGCACGTGTTTCTGGCTAACATGCCCAACCTTTTGAAGGGGGGCACGAACAGGTCATGCTGCATGCCATAAAAAGCTGCGTGTCTGACCCACCACTTCCACAAGCCAGCAGGAAGTTCTTATAAACAGGCTTTCCGATTCTTGACTACACTCTCCTGCCACTAGCCCGCCCTCGGAAATCATCTGGGCAAACGAGACTCTGAGACCAGCCAGCCAAGGAAAGCTACAAGCACGGGCTACAAGCACACTAGAGGCCCGCTCACCTGGACGGATGGGATCGCCTCCGCTCTGCATAGAACGTCGTGTCGTCCTCCCTTCGGTCAGGCACAAGTGGACGCTTGATCGGACGCCGGGGTTCCTCGACGCGCTCAACGCGGCTGCACAAACAGGCCAAGTGTGAAGCAAAGACCAAAATGGTGGCAGAAGCTGCAACACTACCAACAGTTCCACTTGCAGACGGCTGCCACTGTTCCATCCCATCACTGAAACTGGGAAACATCCCCAAGCAATTGCCTTCATAGCACAGCATTTAAGGGGGGAGATGTAGCAAGTGGAACCGATTTTTAATTTTATATTTGAACCAGACCTGACCAACCTTCGCGCACAAATAGTTTGAAATAAAAAAAAGCAAAAATACTGATTTGCAGATTTGCAAAAATACTGATTTGCAGAATGCATTTGTAATTTGTTCATCCCATAATTACACAACTAAGATATCTACTGCAACTAAGACCATGATTACCTTTCTAGTTTCAACAAAAAGGCCATGTATCGTAACTGAATTTATTCGTTATGATGAATGCAATGACAACGGCTCAGCTACAAACTCAGTACAGTAACAGATATGTGAATGAAGTACAAGAACTTGCAAACTGCAACACCAAGAGTACATACTGCCACGCCAGCTGCACACACGTCACAACAATACAAAAGTTTGCAGAGAGGGATACAGGACATTGCAGCCCCTTATCAGTGAAGCATAATGTTAAAGCATGCCAGTGCTAGCATACCACTGTCACGAAGTGAACTGAAAAATGAAGACGATAACGACGGTGTACTGTACGGGGTACGTTCCAAACACCCCGACGGCACCATCATCATCGTCTTGCGGGGACAGCTACCCCGCACTCAAGGGCCAGCCAATCGGAAGCGGCCAGCGACAGCGGCTGGCGAGAGAGAAGCGAGCCGGAGGGAGAACATCGAGAAGAGGGGAGCGTGACCGGGATGCGCGGCGGTCGGGCGACCGGACCCGTGCCGTGCCCCAGGAGGTCCTCCACCAGCACAACCTCAAAGACATCTTCTCCACAAGCGAGTCGTGTTGCCGGGCAACAGTGAAAACCAGAGGACCCCAAGACAGCTGCGTTCGCCACAACGGTGACGGGAGCTCGGAGCGCGCTGCACTGCCACGGCATCGACCCACCACGTGAACATTTCAACGCTGCCACAGACCTGTGCCGGTAGTATCCACGTACTGCGTCCTTTACCTTAATTCCCGGACCGTGACTTTTTCTTGTTTGCTCGAACCCGCTTTGGTTTTCTATACCGCCTTTGCAATAGTCTCTATTGTTCCCCATTTGTTATTCATTCCGCTTTGCTCTTTACTACATTGCTTGTATGTTATTTGGGTCTGGAGTGTTATAAAAACTAGTCTCGTTCATAAAGCTTATTCTTCTAGTTTTTATTGTCACCGAACCTGACAACCACACACAAAACCCCAACCCATTCCCTTAGTATCTCAGAAGTGCTAACCATATAAGCCCTGTACAAACACAGCCCTGGCTCTGCTGAATCGCCACACATTCCAGAAGCATAACACCCTAACAGAGCTGCTGTGTTAGATCTGCCTGACAGGCATTGCAATGCAAGTTGCCAGCAATTCTTTGAGTAAAGACACCAAAAGTTCACAATGTCTAAACACACCTGAAGCTGACAAAAGAAAACCAAGCCATGCTGAAAACCAATGGTGCATGGGAAGCCATTGGAGACCGGTTGCACAATGTTTTTGATGCTGAATGTTCACTCAGAAATTCTATGCAGTGAACGGTAAAAAAAGCTTTGTTTAGACAGAAAAAAAGACAGCTCACCCAACGAACAGCTGCCTCTGGCGAAGCTCTTCCCTCTCCTTCTGAATGCGCTCCCTCTCCTGACGCTGCTTCTCTCGTTCAAGGCAGATCAGCTCCAGCTTCTCACGTTCCAGCTTCTCTCGCTCAATCCTGGCAAGATGAAACAAAAAGAAAATTGACTTTAATTAAGCCCATTCACGTGGCTTATAAATTTGAGGCATTTATTTTCCCCCCACAAGAAGAGGGCGACCTCCACCCTGCTCAGTTTATTTATTAAACAGATTAAACAATTAAACAGATGGGGGTCTGATACTCTGGACTCTGGAGCACTGCAGCTTTTAGCATGCCCATTACACCTCCTCCGCAATGCCTGCATCTGCAGTCAGTCGGGAGTGGATGTAAATAAATAGTGGAAATGCTACCTTTTCTGCGTCAATATGGGGTTGTTGACTGATGAGCACCGCACACTCGTGGAGCATCGGAGAGATTTACGAAGCAGTGAAAGCAGAAATACGCATGATGTCGTTCACAGGGTAATAGGACAAGCTACTTTTCTTTTGTTTTAGATGAGTATACACCATTTTTAACTATCATCACCATTAGCCTATCTACGCCAATGGAGGGCAAAGGCTTCTCCCATGGATCTCCAATTATCTCCCGGTCCTGTGCTAACTGCGACCAATTTATCCCCGCAAACTTCTTGATCTCATCTGCCCACCTAACCTTCTGCCGCCCCCTGCCACACTTGCCTTTTCTAGGGATCCACTCTGTTACCCTTAATGCTAGGCTGTGATCGTATAGTGGTTAGTACCTTGCATTGAGCATTTTTACATATAAATCCTCAAATCTAATAGCGTCCTCGATAAACACGCACCGGTGTTGCCCCCAAAACCGGCGCGGTGCACAGTGCCCCACGACGGTGCGTACCGGCACGGAGCGTTGATCGAGGACAAACAGGGCGGTTCTACCCAGGCGCCATATCTCTTAATCTAAGAAATCAACTCATAAAAACGTTCACAAGTAACAATACAGCACTGTAATGAGACACAGCGCTATTTGAAAGTGGTATTTATTGAAGGCCAATGATTATATGTACGCACAACTTAAATGCGTCACACATGCGGAACAACGTACCGCCACCGCTTCCACTAAACAGCTACATACAAGCTGCTTCTAATCTTCGTTTGAGCCATAATGCGAGTGCCTGTTTTGTTCCGCCCTTCCAATACAGCAAAACAAGTAGGTCTTCATCGTCTAGGCACTCCGGTAACAGTTCATGATAATTCGATCGAACGAAACGAATGTCAATCCCCAACTTTCTGGCAATACATGCAGCCGTCTTTGAAGTACACAAAGTTCGCGTCCTCATTCGCGTCCTCATGCGACAGTCAGGAGACTGTCGCATCGTTGCCCGATGAATTCACAAGCACGCCATCCTTGTCAGCAACAATACACAACTCCGTCCGCCTTGACACGAGTGCGGCGATGCGCCGTCGCTGCAGCAGACGGCGGAGGAAGCTCCTTCGCCGGCATCGTCCGCGATGCATCTCGGGACTGCACGCCGGCGCACCGTCGACTCTCTCGGTGCGCGGCGGTGCAACCAAAAATTGCCCCGCGACGGTGCACCCCGGTTTATCGAGGACGGACGGTGCACACCGGTGCGGTTTATCGAGGATGAAAAGGCGCACCGGTGTGCCCCGGTGTGCACCGGTGCGGTTAATCGAGGATGCTATAAGCCACCCCACAACTTTTGTGTATCTTGCCTCCCCCCCCCTGCAGCACAGACAGTTCAGTGGCTATTATTTCTGCATTAGGAAGCCACATACCGCATTGCTGCCAGAGCGGGCATCAGGCTAGTGCACGACAGTTTTTGCAGCCAGTGGGGATTTCCGTGGCCACACTTTTGTGACCGAAGGGAATTTACTGGGTGCCACTAATTAAGGTGTCACATTTCGTCTTTGCTCGAAACAGGCCTGCAGACGTTCCCGCACCAGAATGCCCGCATGACCCACCTGAGGCGCTCCCGCTCCCGCTCCAGCCGGAAGGACTCCTCGCGCTGCTTGCGCTCCAGCTCTCGCTGGCGCATGGAGTCGTGGAAGCTGCGGCGCTCCTCCTCGCGCAGGTCGATGCGCTCGCGCACACGCAGCCGCTCCTCCTGCACTCCACACCCAGGGGGCACCAGGAGTCAGTCCAGAGGTGCGGGAAGCCCTGCCACACGCTTCTGGGCCAACTACAACCAGCCCGCCTACCAACTGCCACTTCCTCCCATACCGAAAACCTGGCATTCAAGCGAGGTCTGAACAGAAGGTATCGCTGGTGCGCACGGGCCCTCTGAGGGCTGATACTACCGAAGTGCTCCAAAATGAAGCAGCAATGCCACAGCGACGTGCACCTTGCCCGCCCAGACAACTTAGCTAGAGTAAAATCTCAATTACACTGGGAATGCAGCAATAAACATTTCAACAGCAGGATCTTTTCCCAAGAGGGCAGCACTTATTGTCAGGATGTTCGACTTAAGTGTTTACGGCGCTAAAAGGCTCCCTCATTCTAAATTTTTTATACCGTATTTATTCGAATCTAGGCCGATGGTTTTTTTTTCAAATTTCTTTGTGTCAAACTGCAGGATCGGCTTAGATTCGAGGATTTTGAAAAACGCACCATTTTTTGAAAAACGCACACACACAACGCAGTGGTCTGTGTGTGGCATAGCGCAATGGCGCCAAACAGGCGGTGCCATTATAGTGCCGCTTATAAAAGGAAAGTAGTCCTAGCCGCGGAGTCGTCGTCCAACGTCCAAGCCGGGCGGGACTTTGGAGTGGACAAAAAAAAATGTGCGTCGGTTGAGGGGCCAACAGGACAAGCTCTTTGCGTGCGCCGCAATGAGGATGGCTTTTACCGGTCCACCGAAAGGCCGCTACCCTGAAATGGAGACGGCATTGGCCGACTTTGTTCGGACACAGCGAGCAGCTGCCTTTCCAGCAACAACAGAAGTGCTCCAGGCAAAGGCGAGGCAGCTTGGGAGCGAGGTGTTTCGGCGGCAGACTTCAAAGCCAGCTGAGGCTGGCTGCAGAAATTTATGAAGCGCTTCGGCTTCAGCCTCCGTCGTCGCACCTCAATCGCACAGAAGTTGCCGGCTGACTACGATGAGAAGTTGCTGGAGTTCCAGTGTTTCGTGCTTTGAAAGAGAGCGAGCGCATCCGCTAGGCCAAATCGGCAACGCGGACCAAACGCCGGTGTATTTTGATATGCGGGCGTACACCGTCTCTAAAAAAGGGGCCAAGGAAGTGAAGGTGCGCTCTGCGGGGTATGAGAAGCAGCGCGCGACTGTGATGCTGTGCTACACAGCAGACGGGCACAAGCTCCCTCCTTATACCGTTTTTAAGAGGAAGACGGTGCCCACCAAAGAGGCCTTCCCGCGAAACGTCATTGTGCGGACCAACAAGAACGGATGGATGACCATCGCCATGGTCGAGGAGTGGCTAAATATTGTATGGCGGCGGCGTCCAGGCGCCCTTCTGTGCAAGCACTCTCTCCTTGTGCTGGACTCGTACCGCGGGCACTTGACAGACAGCGTCAAGGCTGCGCTGGCCGAAATGAACACCGACGTCGCGGTGATACTGGGTGGAATGACAGGCCAGTTGCAGCCACTTGATGTGTGCGTAAACAAGCTGTTCAAGGATCACCTGCGGGGGTTATACATGGACTGGTTAAGTGAGGAGGACCACCAGCTGACGCTGACGGGCCACATCAAGCGGGTATCACTGTCTCAGTTGGCAGGCTGGGTGGCTGCAGTGTGGGACGACATCCCAGGAACTTTGATCGTGCGCTCTTTTAAGGAGTGCAGCATATCCAATGCACTTGATGGCACTGAGGATTGCGCACTGTTTGAAGACAGCGACAAAGAAGTCAGCGACGAGGGAAGCAGCGACGACGACTCGGAATGAGCGCGGCATCTACACACACACAACAGGACTAGCGGCTGTGTGTTTCTCGAGTTATTTGCATCATGAACCAACTGCTCCGTTTCATCTTCATATGCAATAAATGTTTTCTCTTTGTGAACACTGTCTTTGCTGTTTTGTCCGGCCTACATTCGAGGCAAGTTTTTTTTTTTCCCCCCCTCGGGCTTTGGACTTTTGGGGGTGGGCTTGAAATCGGGGCCGGCCTAGACTCGAATAAATACGGTATACACCGAAAACCGCAGCTAACAAAGCTCCAGAATAGAAGGCACCTGACACTAACGCCCACTTGTAACATGAATGAAATGACCTGGGATGTTTTGTGGCCAGGTGCCCTCTGCACTCACCCTCATCCTCCTGAGTGCACTGAGGTCGCCGATGGGCGGCCGGCTGGGACCAAACGACGAGGGTCCCCTAAAGCCGGGCCCCATGCCCCGGCCAAAGAAGGGCCCCCGGGGCTGGTAGAAGCTGGGTCGCCGGTAGAAGCCCATGTTGCTGCGCTCGTACGGGCGCCGGATGGATGTGTACGAGTGGCGCGGAGGCACCCGGTCGCGCGACCGGCTGTGGCCCCCCGAGGACCGGCGGTCCCGCACAGAGCTCCGCTTCTCCCGGTGCTTGTCCTTGTCTGCAGCAACGGGGAGAGGGGGAGGGGGGGCGTGTGGAACAACCTGCGGGCTGCCGACCAGGCGAGCATTCATGCTGCTCTGACCTACCCTCTTTGCCATCGTTGTCGTCAATCACCATGACCTCATCCTTCGGGCCATCTTTGGCAGCCGAGTCTTTCGCGCTGCTGGAGGCTGGCAAAAGGAACGAGGGCATGTATGCGCACTGCTCGGCACATGCGGTGCCCTGCGTACCGCCTGTGGCACACTGCAATACCTTACGCTACTCATCAAACGCTCTCTTTCCTCACCAAATGCGCACAGACTTCTCCCGGGTGCGTTTGTAATACGCCCGTGTGTTGCTCTACCTTCGAAGACGTCTCAACTCTTGCACAACGAGTTGCCTTGAGCAACAGCGCAAACAGAAGTTGTTATAGTATGCATAGATATGCGCACACAAAATGCCAGAAGCGCAAGCGACACCCTAGGAGTCGATACCTGCTCTGCAGAGGCCTGGTTCCTGCTGCTTCCGGCCTGCCCTACCACTTTCCACCCTGACGTGCCCTCGTCTGAAAGTTTACCATGCTCAAAGCACTTCCGCAGGCACGTGCAAAATGCCATTGAACAGAATCTCAGCAGCGACGTTCAGTCATAGTTAAGTGGCAAGGAGCCCTTTTGCACGAGCATGCCAATGTGAACCTATGAAACTTGCCCACAGTTACAAACTGCAGGAGGACTAAAATTCATTTCCCCCGAGTCTTTTGACAAGCACTGCAAGCATTTTAGAGACTTAACTAAAACAAATTCATTTGTAGCAATTGCAAACATGGACAGTGATGGTGCACTGTCAATGCAAACATGGGCAAGCGCACCATATCAAATCCGCGTTGCATGCTGTTGGGAAATTGGCTCAAAATTTTATTGTCTAACGAAATTTGTTCATTATATCCCGCAACAAGCAAATTTTACCTCGTTAAAACAAGGTTTTAAATACATTGGTTTCTATGGCACACTCAAGGGGAATTACGATTTGCTCATTATAGCCTGTCTCATTATAACAAGGTTTAACTGTAGTACATGTGCATGCAGTAAAAAGCTATTTTTGCTTTTCTCAGAAGTGTGCTGTCTCATTAGCACTCAAGTAATGGAGTAAAAAATGCAGTCTCCAAAGAAGTGCGTGGAAAACGGGTAGGCCCAACGGTACCAACCAGACATGCACTTCAAGAGGTTCACCAGACCAAAAACAACTGTATTCTAAGAAGCCTTCCAAAGACACTAGCACACTTAGGCATAGTTGGATTTCTGCTGCATGCTGAACTGACAAGAGCTGTTATCAGCATCCTTACAAGTGAAGCATGACAAAAAATGCCGTGTAGTTAAAGTTTCAACCACAGGCACCACTGTCAAGCACTGAATGAAGCCAGCGGTAAGTGCAACAAGATCTAAACTCAAGGCTGGGCGTCATCAGCCTTGCCCTTACCTTTGGGCTTCTCAGCAGTGGACTTGGCCTTGACGGGCTTCTTGGTGGCCACCGTCTTCTTTGCGGGCGTCTTGGCCTTAGCCTGTGCGGCAGCCGTGCCTCCTGCAGCGGACGTTTCGCCAGCCTTGCCCTCCTTGCGGGTAGCGGCCGCGGCGGTGCGAGCCTTGGCCAGGGTGCTCTTGGCCTCCGACCTCTTGAGGGCGCCGCCAGGGTCGTACCTCGTCTGAAAGGGAGACAAGGAGCCCGCTGGAACGGCCGCCCAGCCTCGCTTCGTGCAACAGGCGTACCCGCTCGACCGAGATGGCCTTGCCGTGAAGCTCCGTGCCGTGCAGGTGCTGGACGCACTTGGCCGCTTCCTCTACGCTGCTCATGGTGATGAACCCGTAGCACCGAGCACCCGGGGTCCTGGCATTGGTCACTATCTTCGCAGCAACCACCTAGCAGTATGGCAAGCACGGGGCACGATGAGGAGAAATTTTCCGAGAGGGCAGATGTAAAGCTTCCCTTAGCAAATTGACTCGGATGTGAGTGCAGTGAGCGATCAATGTTGCAGATGCCGGAACTATGAATGCCCTTCCAACTGGATCACTGCCCCCACCTATTCAGTGTCGACAAACCACTATCAACAAATTCAGATGCTGCTAGAATAGCTATTTTACTTGCCATTACTTGCCAAGTTTAAATCTGGACTAATATACCTCGAAGGTGCGTTTCAAAGCCACAGTGGTGTCATAAATGTGACGCCAGTTAACGTGCAGCTGAAGAACTAGCTTCAGTGTGAAAGGCTTTTTGTGTGCAGAAACTTCTGAACAGACCCCGAAAACAATCGCATGCGGTTGGGGAAACATGGCTACCCTGGAAAGTGCAGCACTCGCATACGCTCCCAGTATCTTTCACGATCACAACGACGACGAACCTGGTGGTGTGCAGGCAGAAACAAGCCTTCTCAATGGATGCATTTTCCCCTGCCCCATTTTACAAGCTTGTTGTTGCCAAGGCCATTAACTTGCATTGTGCACAATTTGTTATTTGGGCACTTGTGGAGTGGAAAGGGCATTCTGCTCAATAGAACCCGGCACTGTTTGCCAATGGCAGACCAGCAGACCAGTAAAAGATAATAAAAAAAGTCTTCGCAAAGAAACAACAAGTTCACATGGGGGTTTCACGCACCAAAGTTAGACCTCGGCGCAGCAGTGGATGACTGCAGATATTTCAGAACCACCTCAAATCTTTGAAGCAAGCCTTTGTAGCTTAAAATCTTTTTGGTCAGGTCTGTCATAATGTCGTTTGATATAGTTGACAAAAAAATAAAGCAGGATTTTTTCAGGCAGTTGTTACATTATCATACATGGCTAATAGTATTGCATTTAAAAAATTCTGTATTCTCAGAGTTAAAACTGTAGACTTTTAGCGTACTAATTTCACAACGAAAAGCAATTACCTTTCCATGCTTGCTGAGCAGCGCCTTGAGGTCGGCAGCGCGCGTGGTCGAAGACAGGTTGCTCACCCACACATTACGGCCGCTCGAGGCAGGGGTGGCAGCTTTCTTGGCATCCCCTGGAAAAGCACAATGCATACATGCGCTCACTGCGCGTGCACACTAACAAGACTGGCGCACGAGCACAGGAGACCCAAAGAAATGAAGGCTCACCTTTGTCAGTCTTGGTGGTCTTCGACGCGGCCTTGCCCGTGGCACTACGCACAAATTTGAAGACAAACAGGGGTGAGAGCACTCAGCACACAAAAAAAGCGTTTCCACGCGTTCTACACAGCAAGAACGACTGACACACGCAAAGAGCTGAAACAGGACCGCTTCCAGGTGGGCCAAGCAGTCAAGGAACCTGTGCTCCCAAAACGAAATCTTTGCATTACTGCACTGGCATCATCTTGTATCAAGCTGCCCAATCGCGCTGTGGCCTTTCAATGGAGGTGGAGGGCAGAACATTGTCTTGCAGCACCTGTGGGTGAACGTCTTGCTGAGCGTCCGTGTACGCAGGCCAACACTTGCATTCTTCACACGGCAAGTTCTTCAGGACCTTCGATGGCTACCAGAAAGCTTGTGCGGCTAAGCAATCCAAGGAGTGCGCTGGAGAGCACTAGCAAAC
This sequence comes from Haemaphysalis longicornis, assembly GCF_048455015.1. Taxonomy (NCBI): domain Eukaryota; kingdom Metazoa; phylum Arthropoda; class Arachnida; order Ixodida; family Ixodidae; genus Haemaphysalis; species Haemaphysalis longicornis. Next base: position 55,017,083 of record NW_027526361.1, on the reverse strand, counting down.
AGGCACAAACCAGTTGTTGATCTTTTTGCTTAATTCGTGAAAAGCAATTCTAACCACTTCCGAGGAACTCAGCACAAACTCAGCCATTCAGTAAAATTTATAAACCTGCTAACCAAACACAGCTGGCACAAAATGCCTTGCATTAACAGTAAATTTTTTACCTTCCGAAAACTAGGGACAGTTTGGCAGGAGGCAATAGAACTGCCATGACAAGTTTAACAGTTTTCAAATGGATTGACAAATATGCAGTCTTCACGTCTTCAGGTCTTGGCATCGCCCACTTGGTGGTCAGTCTTCAGCTTGAGTGAATGCAGAAAGGCCCAGTCTTGTTTCAAAAAGGTGGCTTGGTCTTCTTCAATAAACAGCCAGCCGAGAAGCTGGCAGCAATGTCTCCTGTGCGCTTCCAAAAGCCCAGAGCTGGAACGTTTGCTGCAGACAAAAACTCGGTGGGAAACCAGGCTCTGGACCACTGATTCCAAGAAAAGACTGGCGAGGACGCGACAAACAGTGAAAATGCTTCGAGCGAACCGTCTGCCGCATCGACATGTCCCGTTCCATCTTCCAGCAACTGGCCCACCTTCACTGAAAAGTGCCCGCCATTAAGGGGAGGATGCGCGCGAAGGGGTGAGACACCCGTAGTGCACCCGATGACCCGCCTCCCAAATGCCTTTCACCGCCAGGTTGCCCAAGGAGCGAGGCGGCGCAGAGCGGCGGCTGCAGAACCCGTAGTGGCTACAAGTGCAGCTGCAAGGCCGTCCACCTCTACGAGGAAACGCCGGCAGAGAGCCTCCCCGGAAGACCAAGCGTTTTTTTTTGCGCGCCCAGTTAGAGAGAGTTACACGCACGCACGCCAAGACCAACCTCTTTGCAGCGGCCGCCTTGGCTGGGGTGCTGGCCGGTGAGGTTCCGTTGGTGGTCGGCTCGGCCGAGTCTTCCTTCTTGCGCTTGTCCGTGCCGTCCCCCCCTTGCCCTCCGTCGTCTTGCTCCTCCTCCTTGGGTGCGGAGTCGGCCGGCGTCGCGGCCTTGTCCTGCTCCTTGGCAGTGGCCGCCTTGGTGCCCTTCTTCTTGGAGGCCGGCTCCGCTGCGGGCGCCGCTGAGTGGCCGTCTTCCTGTTGGGAGGAGGCTTCATCTGCGGGAAGGCAAGGGAGGAAAAGGGTGCAGCAGCAGCAACGCCCGGCCTGCCGCCTCTTGCACGCCGCCAGCCGGCTGGTGGCCTGGGGGGTCAGACAGCCAAAACCTTCCTGGGGACACGGTCGCTCTGGACGACCCTTCAGGCGATGGGGCACTACCCCGCAGGGGGGCCCCCCCCAGAATTGCACAGAGAAGATGACACCCTTCCCCCTTTGTTAGCTAACTGCACTTCCTTTCCCTTACAAGTCCCAGTACACTGCCGCCTACACATCCAATTCTCGCAATACTGCTTGCTCTACACCCCCCCAGCCCTCATTTCCTGTGCGTTTTAGGGGAATAGTAGCAGTAATGCTGTTGCTATGGCCTGTGCTGCCCGCGACTGTGCCCACAACGTTAAACACTGCAGAGGTTCTCAGCTGCCAGCCGGCGAAGCAGGGCAGTGCTAGGAGACCGCCAGGATTGCCCACTTGCGCGCGCCAAGGCCGCCCGTGTGGTAGACCAGCGGTCACCGCCTGCAGGGGCCAACCCGCTCCAAAAGAAGAAAGTGCGGCGCCACTCTTCACAGAATCAGTGCCGCCCTCCACCAGGTGTGCAGAGTTGGCAGCAGCAGCAAGGGGCTCCGTGCAACTTGGCAAGAGTCATCCCGCCGCTCCGGTCACTGGTGGTGAACCTTGGACCACGTGGTCTGGCCGGATGATGGGCGCACGACGACGACTGCTGCTGCTGTGGCTGGGCTCTAGTTGGGGACGCTGCTGGCCGGACGGGCTCTTGCCGGTGGTAGCCACGCAGCATGGCGCACAAGCACACCCACAGAGGAACCGACATTCCCCACTCCCCCCTTCGCCTCGCCCAGTAGGCGATGTCTCACCTTTTGATTTGTCAAAGCTCTCCTCCTGGAAGAGAGTAAAGGGAGAGGCAAATGTAGCACAAGCTGCTCATGTCGACACAGAGGTCCACAGGTGCACAAACGGCGGCCAATTCAAGCCTGCCCCTGGCTACTGCCACATACCTCTTCATTCAGAAGCTTCTCCTCATCTTCGATGGACAGCTGCAGGGCATCGGCATCCATTGCTTCAGAGTTACCCTCCTGAGAAGGTAAAAGAAAAGGTCAAGAAGACATTACCCTACATCGTAAAAGATAACTCCAACTTGAATTCATAACGTGGTGCGCGGTCCACAAGACTGACTGAGGAGGTGCAACGCGTCGACGCAATGCAGGCGATGAGGCGCACTGTAGTGGAGGGCTCCGGATTAATTGAAACTCTTGAAAACACTGCCGTTTTTGTTTTTGCCGCTATCAGAAAAGCAGCCACCGCGGCCGGGAGTCAAACTCACGTCTTTGGGCTCACCAGCACAACGCCTTAGCCCCTGAGCCACCGTGGCGTCGGTCCACAAGACTATCACTTAAAAAATTGAGGGGGGGGACATTTGTTTAATAAGAATAGAAACAGCCCAGGGGTTCAGGTTTAAGGGTTCAGGTTGTGCATGTGATACTGGCTGTGGTGTCCAATGCTATGGCCGCCGCTATGGAGCAATCTCATGTGCAAATCTGAAAAATGCGACGTTTCCATGACACCGTGGTGCCCGATGTCGACACATCTCTATCATCTGAGCGCCCGTCACATGACACCAGCGGTAATAAAAAAAATTGCAGCGTGCAGAAATAAACCGAAGAGGATGTAAGTACCTACTACTCCGTAGATGGTGCCAGCTCGCAGAGTGCACCGGGAAAGCACCAAATTTGAATGGCAAAATGTCAAAAGCTGAACTTGAAAGCGCCGATAATATACCATCGATTTGAATAGGCACGGGCATGACAGTTTTAAACCAGCTCCACCACTCCCATGCTTCACCATTCGTGACTCGTGATGTCATAAATTGTGCGGGAAAGTGCATACGGCGGTATAATCTGTTTTGGCACTTTTGGTTTTCTTCTACAATAACCTGCAACTGCTGCTACCAGTGCTATGTGTGTGCTCACGACACTTTAATCTATCGGTACGGGCCAACTTGCTTCTACACTTCACGGTCCCTTTAGAAGCTATGCTCCAAAATAAAAATTAAAATACAGAAGGCAATCGTAGCCTTCAAACGTACCTTTTCTCCCTGCCCATCAGCATCATCAGAAGTTTCAGGATCAGGTTCAGGCTCGGCTTCGGCTTCAGGTGCCTTTTCTGCATTTACACAGCAACACGGTTTCAGCAATCAACACACAAAGGCAGCCTATGTGACCCTGAATCCCCCCCCCATAAAACTGCTTTGCGCATTGTCAATAGACACACACAAGTGCCCTCTCCAGCAACAGAAAAGGTTGAACATCGAAGCGTTTATCGAACACGGGCATTTTTGGATCCAAGCATTACTCTCAAGGACAAAACCATCAGAATTATACAAGTCTGTCCACAATCGGCAGACAGCACACAAGGAATAATGCTAATCCAGACATTGTTACACCTAATGAGAGAAATAGGGATGAAGGGCACGAGAAAGGCTGTCGGCTCGATTGCCGCTATTTTGCCCCTACCAGATTCTCACAAACAAGTCATGCTCGTGAGCTCGCTTGGTTACCCTCCCGGTGCTGTGCATAGTCTGGTAGAGCGACAATGTTCGCTGGCAACCCAGCAGGCACTGCTGGCAACTTTCCCCAAGTAAAAAATTATTGCAATTTCTTTTTGTCTCATCACGCACAACCAAATGGCTTGGAAGAAAAAAGAGCTCAGTTAAGAATGGCACATACAGGCCATAAGCACTGCCTGTAGGGATGCCACACAGAAACCCGGTAGCAGCCTGTTTCGAAAGTGGCCGTGGGTCCCTACGGCTGGCTTTCCATTGTCGCTACAGCTGACTGCCATGTTCACGGCTGTGATTTCCAATTTGTGTGTTTGAGATTGGTATTACTAAGGGCAGTGACAGTGTTGAGATTGGTATTACCAGGGTCCTTCAATGCTTTTCTGGTCATGAAACTTCGCCGTCACGCTATGGGAGAGCTTCGTTCGCTGCCAAGGGAGGCCGCGCCGCGGAGCTGGTGTTGATCAGAGGGCAGCCGGGGGCGTGGTCAGAGCACGTTTGGCAGGGCACGAACCACGGAGTAAGATAAAACAGACGCTCGCCGCCTTATCAGCAGTGCGCTTTCGCTTGACGTGCCGTGGGCCGCTGAAATGGACTTATCATTTTGTGAGTGACGAATAAATTTGGTGTGAACAGAAATGCTGCTACTGCGTTCCTGCCTGCCGGTCTGGCTACAGAGCAGGCGCAGCCGTGCTCGATGCCCTCCGATCTGTGGTGGCGCCCCTCGTGGTAGCCTTTGTCCCCGTATGAAACTTGGCCGGGAGTTTCATGACCAGAAATGCATTGAAGGACTCTGGTATTACTAAGGGCAGTGACAGTGTTCATAACGAACGCGTGACGTATGAGTGCAAATGTTTCCGATGCAAGTGCAGTGTGGCACAATCCACCTTTATACGCACCAAGTGTGTGTGCCAAGACCAGCATTGAGAAGCTAGTGTGCGACGCACTGACTGCAATTCCTAGGCCCTGAATCTCTTCAACAGCAACTTGGTAAACACATTTAGTCATATGGTCATGGTAATGCAGTGCCCCACAATGCAAATCTGCTTGTGCTCTTACATAAGATAGCGCAGCATTTGTACCTCGCAACGATGTGGTTTCGAAGTTTATTTTAAAAAATACAATGTGCGATTATGTAGTGTAAGTATACAAGAGGAGGTCCCAAGGTAAGAAACCACGGGCGGGACCTAGCATCCTATGATAGCATCCTCAGGCATTACCCGACACCTTTCCCATTCACTGATCCCGACAGTGTGCAAGCTGCTTTAGTAGGCGTCAATGTGACAAAGTTCACGTACATTCTACATAAACGCTTCATTGTATGAAACAGAATAATATTCTGGGATGAACAAGTCTCAATTACGCCTGATCAACCTGTCCTGGGGGAAAGTGCAGCTAAGGCCCTCTTGAACCCATCGCCAGATGGCACAGACAGCTTGTAAAAACTACAAAGCGCCTATACCTCGATATTCCTTAAATTCTTGCGGCTGTTGCGCGGTTCCTGCGCCGAGAAAGTACAATGTGCAAAATGTGTAAAAGCCACGGAGCAAGAATTATTGGGGAGGCGCAACAGGGCTTGCTCCGGCGGCACGATAAAGTCACGGTGCTGGGCGCGGCACTGACGTGCCCCCGTCGCGAGGCGCCAAAGGGAAAAGGCTCGGCAGTTCAAGGTCAGCCAGTGCATAGCCGACTGTCGTCGTGACCAGACGGCGCCGACGAATCACTCGTGCGACTGGACTTTCATTGGAGTCGGTTTCCGGCGGACGAGATCTTCGCGTTTCAAACATCGTTGTCGTAGGATGAAGGGGCTTTCATTTTTTTATAACGCAGGGGTGAGACAGCCCAAAGAGATTTGGGAGCATTTTTCGGAGCAGCAAAATTTCGATTTTGGAGCAGAAGAAGCTTGATTTGGAGCAGGTAGGGACATTTAATACATCGTCTTGTGAGCTTAAAAATCACAATTTCAGCAATTTGAAGGGTCAAGTACACATTCCAATCAGTTTGGAATACACGTACACTGAAACAGCCTTACGCGAAAAATTTTTTAAAGAGTATCTAAAGTTCTAACTGCACTACCTTTTCCCTAACTGGTGAGATTGTGTTGTGGCTGTACGCAACACTGACAACAAAACTGCCGTTAACATTATCAAATTTAAGGGCTCTGCAATTGTGGCGTGTTTTTTTACCGTTTCAATGCTAAAATTATTATTTTTGTAATCCCAGGCTGCGTTGTACGAACGAGTGTAGTCACGGCAACAGTTGAGCAACTTCGAGCTAACGGTCGCATGCCTACCCGTTGCAGTCCATGGGGCGCACGTCCACCCGGTGATCATTTGAGTAGCGTTACTGTTTAGCCACCTAGTTTTGGGCATTAAATTTCACTTCGCATACATCAAGTGTTATTAGTCGCGTGCTATGGCAACCATGCAGTCCTGCAGCTATTGGGCGCTGCCTGGACAGGTCGCGGCGCCGCAGCGCCGCCCGCAACTTTCGTGCCGACCGTTCCCTCCCGGGCCGAGGCTCGTGATCGCGCTTCGAAGCATAGCAACACCTCAGCATTTTATAACACCACAAAGAGCCAAAAAGTTCAATTCACGAACCCGATTATAGACGCACGCACCGCGTTTCGCACTCAAGGACAAACCACGCCGAAGTCGTAGGCCCCACATTTCAAAACCTTTTTGTCGAGCCGCGCAACTTCTCGTAATCTCGCACCAATCTCAAACCATATCCCCGCGTTAACGTCACTGTTCAGAGCCACAATTGATAGAATGAATAGACTGGAACCCAGCTGATAGCGTAAAATAAACCAGGGAAAATATCGGCGATGCGCAGTGAGCGCGTGAAGTAGGCATTAGCAGGCAGATCAGGCGGCGGCCATGTTTGTAGCCACAGCGATGCCTAATCGGGAAGGCCGTTTCAGCGAACCCGGACAGAAAGCCAATCGTGTTTTAGAAGCTATCGCTTGCTTCATTTCTTCAGTCTTTCTATTTTTGCCATTTCTGTGTTTGCAATTGACCGCCAATAAAAGCGGTCTCTGGGATGCGGGAGGCTTTCGTCCCCACCGGAACTGACATGAGCATCAAAATCCGTGCCTTTCAGGCTCTTTTGGAGCAGTCTGGCGCAATTTTCGCAATTTTCATGCTTTTGGAGCAGCTTGGCGCAGGAAAATGGAATTGTATCAAAAAGGCGCAATATGCGCAGCTGTCTCACCCCTGATAACGCGATACCTACAATAAATAAAACATGTGGTTGAGCATCTAGGTATGAACAGTTCCAGTGAATGATGGTTCTTATCCTCCATGCTATTAGCTCATATTTAGACTGTCCTAACTTGGCCGCCCTGCCTGTGCAACATGAAAAGCGCGCACAAATCTGAGAAGCCGCCCGCGAGAGGAGAGAGTGGCGTGAGTGAACCCCTCGTGGCGGGAAGGCGGCGTCGAAGACGTAGTCTGCTCCGGGATTCCTTCTAGTGCTTCGTTTCAAACGCGGTACGGCTTGTAACTAGGGCAGTATTTATTAATAACTGCTGTTAAATTGTCTAGCACATCTATTTATTTATTTTACAGAAATAAATCTGGCAATTTTCACAATATATTCGATGATATTGCGATTTTTGTGCGGCGTGTCCGTAGAAGAACGTGTAAACTATGGCAACGCACTTGACGCGCGATCTGTTGCACTGCTCCACAAGCTGCATTTCTTCCTCGCTAGGCAGCGACATAAAATTCCATTTTTGAGAAAAGCAACTGGGGCACAAGAACAGACATGTTAAGCACGTGCTTTGAAAAACAATAAAACTAATAATTTTTGAAAAAGAAAAAAAAAAGTCCTACCTAGGTCTGTGTTTTCGTTATCTGAAAAAGATACAAACCAGCTTATGTGGTGTGTGTATGTCACAAGACAAGTGTTGCGGTTACAAATAGTGTACATGATGACCCAACCCAAGAAACTACATCAAATTAAAAAAAAAAATCCCACCTAGGTCTGTATTCCCATTATCTGAAACAGATACAAACAAGATTTATGCCGTGTGTGTCACGAGACAAGCACTATGGTTACAAATGGTGTACGTAATGACCCAAATTTAAATTTAGTGTACGTAATGACCCAAATCAAATTAAAAAAAAAAAAACACCTACCTAGGTCTGTGTTCTCTTTATTTGAAACAGATACATGTGTTTCTTTATCTGAAACATACAAACGAGATTTATGTCGTGTGTGTCGCGAGACAAGTGTTATGGTTACAAATAGTGTACGTGATGACCCAACCCAAGAAACTACATCAAATTAAAAAAAAAAACATCCCACCTAGGTCTGTATTCCCATTATCTGAAACAGATACAAACAAGATTTATGCCGTGTGTGTCACGAGACAAGCACTATGGTTACAAATAGTGTACGTGATGACCCAAATTTAAATTTGTGTACGTGATGACTAGAGACCGGATTTTAGGCAAATGCCTATTTTTTTCCTTGCGTTCCTATCGCCCCATTTCGATATATGAGCACGAATTGGAGGTGAAGGATGGCTTTTATGGTGGTTTTATAGTGCCTATAAATGCCTATTTTGGGTGTTGGTGCCTAAACTCCAATAAATGCCTATAAATGCCTTTTTTCTCAAATTGGCGCCTAAATCAGCACTATGTAACGTCACGTTTCGCTTTCGAGTGCAATTTGATACATTTATTCATTCTACCTGGAAATATTTACTGTTCTGAATTCTATGGGTTTGAACCTGGTTCTCTTTTTAACAATCCCCCCCCCCCCCCCCCCCCCCCCCCCTCCCTTTGCGCCGGTGCAACCGGAGCGGCGGCTTCTGCATGCTTTACGGGTGGCTTTCCCGCAGGACTTGGTGGTGGACGCACAACTCTACTCCCCAGGGGAACTACGATACCGTCAGCGGCAACAAAAGTGATGGGGAAAAATTATGTCCACCTCCCCTCGCGGTAACCCTGGTGTGATGCAACGCATCTGTGTGGTTCCATTGGTGTTTCCGTTGGGTTGATTCTCTAAAGGAACCGTCGCATCAAGCAATCGTCGAGTACTGCGAGAGAGTGCAAACGGAGCACGGACGACCGTCGACTGAAACCGCGTTTGCTATCGGAGAGCGGAGAGGAGGAGAGTGGAGGAGAGACGCACCTGTGCCGCCGCTGCTGTTACGCGCGAGCGTTCGCTATGGGAGAGAGGAGATGAGAGTGGAGGAGAGACGGACACCGCCGCCGGACAGACGCAGGAGTGACATAGCCCCGAGCAAGAGATGCGTTGCATCTAAAAACACTGTGACGTACACGCCCTTATCTTGTTTGCAACGTGGCCTCCGCGATTTGCTGCCGGCGGCGCGCCGTTGGTAGCTGATCGGCGCCGTTGGTAGCACCCTTGGTAGCCGCCGCCGGTAGCCGATCGCGGAGGCCACGTTTGTAATTTACTAGTTGAAAGGTTCACCACCAGGGGAGAAATTGGCTCTAGGCGATTGGACCTGACCAATAGGAGGCACCCTTCCCTTCTGGTCCGGTCTTTCAACGTGCACGGTCTGGCTTTCTCCGCTGCCCTTTTCAGCCATGCCGAAACGGAAGACGCCGAAACAGAAGATGCCGAAACGGATTAGCCCAGAGGTATTACGGGGCAATTCCACGTCTAAGTTCAATGTATAGAACTTGTTATGACAGAAAAATAAAGAATTGAATTGAATTGAATTGAACTGTTACTGCCATTGTGGCCTCATAGCAATGATATTTTTGGATTTCCTGTCGTGCTTGCAGTTCACTCACGTCTTGACTTGAAATTATCAGCATTTATCTAAAAATTTATTGCGCCTATTTTATTCTTTTTAGTGCCCAAAACGTTGTTTTTGCCGCCTATTTTTGGCGCCTAAAACGTGCTTTTTTAGTGCCTAAAAATCCGGCCTCTAGTGATGACCCAAATCAAATTAAAAAAAAAAAAACCTACCTAGGTCTGTGTTCTCTTTATTTGAAACAGATACATGTGTTTCTTTATCTGAAACATACAAACGACATTTATGTCGTGTGTGTCACGAGACAAGTGTTATGGTTACAAATAGTGTACGTGATGACCCAACCCAAGACCCAAGTAAAAACTACATCAAATTAAAAAAAAAAATATCCCACCTAGGTCTGTATTCCCATTATCTGAAACAGATACAAACAAGATTTATGCCGTGTGTGTCACGAGACAAGCACTATGGTTACAAATAGTGCACGTGATGCCCAAATTTAAATTTAGTGTACGTGATGACCCAAATCAAATTTAAAAAAAAAAACCTACCTAGGTCTGTGTTCTCTTTATCTGAAACAGATACAAACAAGATTTCTGTCGTGTGTGTCGCGAGACAAGTGTTATGGTTACAAATAGTGTACGTGATGACCCAACCCAAGACCCAAGTACAACCATCAAATTAAAAAAAAATCCTACCTAGGTCTGTGTTCTCGTCATCTGGAACAGATACAAACAAGGTTTATGTAGTGTGTCACAAAAGTGTTTTGGTAGCAAATTGTGCACCTAATGACCCACTCTATGACCCCTGGTACATACAACATAACATGCTGCAAACTCTAAAAAAGAACAAGGGTGCCGCAAACATAAGGAAGAGAAAAAAAAGAAATTACCTAGGTCTGTGTTCTCATTACCTGAAACAAAAAAGAAAATCAAAAAAATTTATATAGTGTGTGTCTGCGAGACAAGTGTCATAGTTATAAATTGTGTACCTAGAAGACCAAAAAATCACAAACAGCAATCTTAGTACACCTCAAAAATCAAGAGAAGGTGTGGTAAATTGGGGAAAGCTGCCAACATCGTCTGCACTAGGTACAGTGTGAATGCACTAAGCCACTTCCAGCGAAAGTATGCGCGCACACAAGAACACGCCAGGGTGTTCTGAAGTGATCCCTGCACAGCTATTTAAAAAGTTTATGCAAGAAAGCACATTTCACAAAACTCCATCACTGACCTAAATGCATCACAATATACTGAAAAGTTGCCAGTACCTTTTAATACAACTTGCATGTATTGGTTTCAACATGTGTTTCGAAGTCCTGATGATTACAACCGGAGCGGCAGAGTGCTAACACTAATAACTGCACCCAGTTTAGCCTGGCTTTCTCCCACTACTAAACTAGCATTGACGAACTTTTTTTTATATTTCAGCTCACTTCAGAAGATCTCACCAGCTGAAATTAATGCGCGTATTTAGGTTGTTTTTACTGTTGCTAGAAGTGGGCTTCGGCACCTTGCTTTGTTTAGTTGCAACCAAGATTTTCATGAATATACTGGTTTCTTCAACACACTAAAAGCAACAAGACAATGTTAGCCAGGTTAACTTTGGTTATGATAAATTTCAAAGACAAATGAACAATTCTTACAGCCACGATAAAATTTTTACATGCTGCTAAAGGTAATAAGCAAGACAAAATAAATTCCAGACTAACCAGACCTCTTTCTAAAGGAGGGTGGGGGAAATCTCTAGCGGTTAACAACTACAAAACTTTACTGAAGCTTTTTCAGAATCACCAGAGCATCTTGCACATCTTGTACGGAGGTTTTTATGCAACTGAGCGAAATTTCACAATCATTTCACAATTTATTTCGACTAAATTATAGCTCGATCATTTGACCACTTAAAACAATCACCGGGGAAAAAGAATTTCATAGTGTAGCAATATTGAGTAGTCCTTTTAAAATGAAAAATGTGCAATCACATTACGGCAGCAGTCCTTGGTTGCGCTAGGCTGGCTTCCATACCCACTCGAATTACATTCATTTTAATTCACATGTGGGCCCTTCTGCCTGGTGGGACGATGGCCCGCACATCTAGACGGCTTTGTCGCACTCATTTCTTCCCCACGTCCGATTCAGAAACGAGGGACTTGACAAAAACAACGTAACCAAGAACCAGCTTTCACAAAACTGCGGCAGTGTTCCCCTCCAGCGGATCCGATAACAGCAAGGTCCAAATGCAGCTTATGAAGATAACACTTGGCAATACGCAAGAGCCACCGTAAATGTGCTTGTTTGTTGCCAAATGCCAGGGGACTTGGCACATGTGGCTTTCCACCTGCATAGGCCTGCCTATTACAGGGTTCATACAAGATTCAGAGACAAGAATCCAAGGCTGTCCAAGGACTTTCAAGGACTTGTCACGCCATTTATAAGGGCACAGCACAGCACATGTGGCAGCACCTTTTTATTACTGTTCTGCTGGCACGTTAAGCCTAAGTAATGTTAACTTTTTCGTTACCACGCCTATTCAAATCGATCACCGGTGATCAATGATTTATATCGCCTATTTCAACATGTTGCAGTCGTTTCTCGTACACCTAATGCGGCCAGTGGTTAGTCTAGGCACTGCCCTTTCAGAAGCAGTTTAAATTTTCGGACTATGGCGACCTTGAGATTTTTGACAGCGTTTTTGCGAGCTGAGGTGCGTGTGTTTTTTAGGAAGAGGGCGTGGCTGCTGCACTTGAGAAAAAAGGATGCGGATCATGGTTAGGCTGCATTACCATTTTTTTTTTGTCAAAAGGCTCCTGGCAAGTCAAATACCAAATAATGCAGTCAGCTCTGTAATCCGACTGCGTTGAGAGGTGATAATTACTTGAAAATGGTCCCAGCTATTCACTAATGATCTTTGGTTCGGACAAAGGGCAGCTTTATTCTCCCAAAGCTTATTTCTGATGGTCCCCCGCGTGTCTAGCAAGTGTGCCTGCCATTTTCAACCAGTTTCGGTTTCGGTTTTGCATTGCAAAATTCATATTTGGCGCTACTACGCAGTTACCCAACTGCAAGCTCGTTTGCCATGGCACCTCCATTGCCCGCTACTGCTCCTCTAAACAAGCATGCCGCTTTTGCTTCCACTTTATCTACGCCTTGCTCCTGCGATCAGAGCTTCCGCTGAAAGTCAAACGGTAACACCAAGTTGTCGGGTATCAGTTCAGACGAGGAGAACGCTTCCAATTGGCCTTGAACACCGCCGGCTGTTCACCGGCCAATTTCGGTTTCATACAAGGGTATTTCCGGAGCTGCAGTGTCGCTTCTTAGTAGTACTGTCTATTCTGACAATATCTCCAACAGCCTTTATTTGTTTCTTTTCAATATTTTTAAATGGCACTGCAATGTAGTAGGCTCGTAGTGCTGAAATTGTCTCACAGCCCAACGGCAGCTTGGTGAAAGTTTGCTGTGCATGATTCGAGCACATCGTACCTTATTCCTGCAAGCAGGGCTACCATAGTGAGTCAGAACATGATATTAAACCGCAAATGAAAGTTCTGACTGATAAGTGATCATAAGAACGTCAAGAACAATCCACCAAAGAGTTTGGTTAACTCCAAGCGGATTTTTTTCACATCGCTTGCTTGCCTTCGATATTGTGCCGGTCATAATCATTGACAAGGTGTTTTTACATCACGTGGAGGCTAATTTGGGCCTTTAATAATGTCAAACCACCAGATTTCTTCTAGAGAACCATCCAAAATAGCAAAATTTGAAATAGTGGCTGGGCTTCACCACATGGCAAGGGCACCACGCGGGCTAACATATTCTTTTATACCTGACAAATTGTACCGCACAACTCAATTTTTTTTCTAGGACGGGTTTTTGAAATGTCTACCTACAAAACGTATATTCTAAATTTTTTCTACTACTCGTGGTTTATTATACACAACTTACTTTTTTTCTTCAACACGTGGACAAAAATTTCGAATTCGATAATTTTTTTCGGAATCATTATTTAGGAAAACATTAAAACTGGTTTTGTTGGAAAGCACGTGGAATAATCTGCATTTTATGTCACTGCAATCTGTGCCTAACGAATAAGTATAGAGCAGAAAAAATGTTTTGTTGGGCCCCCCAAAATTGGTTGATTTCCCGCAGTAACGAAAGAGTTAAAACTACCCTTTGAAAGTGGACAAGTTTAGTGATACCGACAACAACATTGAAGGAGCTTTGCAAAAGCCGTGCCGTAATGAAACCTTTCGAGTGCTCAATACATTTCCGGATCCACCACGGAGAGGAGGCAACGGACGAAACCACCAACTCTGCCCAGCATCACACCCACGAAGATGAAACCCTCCAATAAGGCCCCGTAGGAGTTACAGTTCTGCGATCTCACATTCACAACATAGCTAATCTGTGCCTGTTTTTCCTATTATTCCATCCTGGAGTATCAGCGCCGTTCATTTCAGAAACATAATGCAGCTTAGTTTTTGTGGAGCATAGCTATTGTGGGGCCTAGCAAAGGAAAAAGAAGGAAAATGAACGACAGCCAGAGGTCAAAGAAAGTAGCCTCAAACGTGGCAAGGTGACAAGCGCTAGTTTCTGCTTAGTGAGAATGCGGGGATAACCAGTTTCGTACAAGAACTTGTCAATGCAATTCGCCTGGGAAACGCGTGCTTCAACAAACCAGACGGCACAGCACCAATGTCTCTACTACAGTCAAACCCGACTACAACGAACCCAGATAGAGCGAATTATGCTATAAACTGTCACGTACCCACAAGCATCTGAATGAACTTTTAATTTGTGACATCCCAGCCGAGGCGACGACGACGACGAACGAGCGCTACCGGGAACGCATCATCATCAGTGTCTTGCTCTGGCAGCTCGAGTGCTTCGCGGTCAAGAGCGTTCTTCTCCGCTGCTCCTTCTATTAGCGTTTTAGTAAAGCTTACCAACACCCCCAACGCGTATTTGCTGTACGCGACAATATCGAACAAAAATTAATCAGTTACGGAAATACACGAGAAGCATATTCCTTATAACAAACTTCACATCTGATATATCGAACTCGGCGTGCCTAGAATGGCCACCAAAATGCATGGTCTCGGAGTGGCGATTGAGATGATTGGCCGTGAACACTGAGCAAAGGCCACGACTGAGACATTGCACCTCGTATGGAGTGACATGATGCCCGACACTTTCCGTAACTGTTTCCGAAGTGCGGAACTCACGACGGAACCCGCCCAGTCAGCAAGTCCGGACCAAGACGGCAGCTCGCCAACATTCCCGATGCTGTGCCAAAAGGAGTGTACTTCAAAGATTTCCCAAGTGTCAACGACGACGTTGCCATCACTGTAAGCCCCTTGGACGCGGGCACCATTAGCAGCACCGTGGTAATGCTGATGAAAAGCACCGAGGAGGCAGAGGATATTGCGAGTGAAAACCGTCCCGACGCTTATTGAAGTGCCCCCGCCAATATTTCTTCGATACTAAAGGACACAGACTCGAACTGGTGCAAACAATGTCCCGTGTAAAGAATGCTGTGGTAGTTGACGCCAAAACAAAAGGGAAAACAAAAGTCAACGCTTTTTTTCGGAAGTAGGCAGTTAAGGCGTTAAGGTGGAAAGTGGCTTTATTATTTGCAATAAATCGATTGTTTTGTGTATGGTAATGACATACTTTATATTGTTCATTTCTGCATGCGGGGATGTCAAGGGGATTCCCGCGTGTTGCGAACTCGTAACAATAAACTCATTATAGGTGGGTTTGGCTATATCGAACTACTGTATGTATTGAACTAATCGTGGCACATATTGCAGTTCGCTACAACCGGGTTTGACTGTATGATGCTGTGCACGCAATGCTCTAGCAAAACTGTGAGCGGTTGAAGGCAAAAACAGCGAGTGTTGCCTACCTGAGGCCATCTTTTTGTACTCTGCAAAAGAAACAAAACTTTGCACCACTGCAAGGACAACTCTAACTGCTCGAAGCCAGTGACAGCTTTGGTGCAGATGTCGTTGCGCAAAAACGTGCACACGCACACACACACACACACACAAGCCTTTGCAGGCACACGCAAGGCTTAGTAACATCGCTCAGTTGCCGACACTGCTCAGTCAGCCGTTACTGTGTCATATCAACTCCTTATATTAGCTACAGCTGAACAAGACCAGTTCCTTAGCCAGCAACAATACCGCACAAAAAGTAATAGAGTAGGCTCTCATCTGGCAAAAATTATTAAACTAAAAGGAACAACACCTACAGAGTTAGTCTGGTTCAATTGCGCATCATTTTACTCTGTAGATGAAGACTGCCAGAACAGAAATTTTACTACCTCCTTCAAGCTTAATTTTAACCACGTTCAATTGCATATTAAACATTAAACCATCTGCCCTGCATTCCCCAAGTTAGGTTTTCTTTTTAGCTATAAACAGGCTATGTCCGTCCCACCGAATGAGCTTGGCTCACTTCTTAGCAGGAAACAATGTCACCCAGTTGGCTCACATATGCAACTTCTGAACTTTTGCCTGAAAACCGTAGCAATGGTAGCATTAACTAGACTGTGCAAGCCACGTGATGAACGGTACACGAGGCGGTCCAAAATAACAGCGCATGTTTGCCTTAGTCCAGATTGCCACGCGCATGTTTGCCACGCTCGCATTGCGTCTTATGAAAATGTCTATGCATCGTACTCATTTTTTTTGCTGCCGGTGCAGACTCAGCCGGAACCTCGAACTCGTGGACTTCTGGGTCAAGGCCTTCCTCTTCTAGAGCCTAGAAGAGGGGAAGAAAAAAAGTAAGCCAATTTGATGCCAAGCAACTAGCAGCCCTCACTTTGGGCAAGAAACGAAATGCTGCCGCTTCTTCCCACTATTTCGATCTTTTGTGGCAGTACTACGGCCACTTCAGTGCTCACTAATCCTTACCACCATCCACTATTAATTTACCAGAACAAGGCCAGTAACCGCCATCTCTGTCTGAAGCGTTGTCACCATCACCGCCTTTATGCAGTGCTCACGGATTAAGATAACACTGCTGATACAAACTGCGAGGAAGAATAATTTTCAAGCGAATGTGCACGCCTAGTAAGCTTCATTGCTGCGGCGACATTCTTATCGCGTAGGCCATGTAGCTGTTTGCGTGCATTTGTTGTAGCTGGACATTGGAGAGTTTTAGCATAGCGTTACCTTGTTTATGTTACCGTTTACCGTGTCTGTGGGAGTCGACTGCGCAGCGCGAGTTACCGCGAATGGTAACTTATCGGCGCAGGCTTCACCGTCGCCAGCGGCTTCCGGTAACACGGTAAATGGTAATGCAAACACGGTAACAATATGCTAAAACTGCCTAATGAGTTGCTTCCCGGTGTGGCTACACATACGCTCCGAAACAGGTACTGGCATTCACAGGCTACCTCTGACGCATCTTTACGGCTATCTGTATTGCCAAATCCCTAGGTTTCTACGAGTGGAAAAGATTTGGAATCTGCAGGTAAATACGGCCGTAAGTTCGAACGGGTGCGTGCCATCGCGTGTCCCTGGAAAGTTTCAAAATGGTAAAGCCTTAGTCGACAAATGCCATACGAAGGCCGGAGGCTTTTTTGGCCGCCATTGTAATTAGCCTTCAGCGAGACTTCGTTTCAGCCAAATTTACTCATGAGAATTTTATGTCCATATATAAACAAAATAAAAACATGACACGAGGACACAGCAGATTCCGAAGCGCAGCAGCTGTCACCTTTTGGGAGAAAGTTCATGACACTTGCCCTTTGCATTTGCCAAAAAAAAAAACGCGACGCTTCCGGGGTCGCGCTACATTGCGGTCACCACGTAGATGCGCAACAAATTAGGGTACCACAACTACACCGATCGTAATGCCTTCGATCCACGCGGATTGGGGCGGGCAGCGAAGTGTGCTTTTCCGAATGACGTACTTACGAATAGAAAGCGCGTTACTCCATGGGAAGATAAATTACCTGACACAGCATCATTTGTTTGAAACGAGCTATGATTTGCGAGTATACGTGCGCGATTACTTCCAGGGGGGAGCCCGAGTGGCGAAAGTGAACAGGTGCGATTGGATGCCGTATTTATTAATAGAGAACAGAGTTATTTCATGAAAGGACAGATTATCGAACATTACGCGATTTATCCGAAACCCAACGCGGCTCGATTCTTTTTTATTTTTGTACGTGTATGTGCGCACGTTCACTTGCAGGAAGGGAAGGAAGGGAAGTGGCAAATGTGATACGCGGAAATAGCATGCAGCCCAACTGCGGCGGCTTCCGGCAAAAGAAAATCACAAAAACAGTGTCACGCCAGCGCCTCTAAAAGCTGAAGGTTTGAGCCGAAGAACGCGCAAGGCACGAACATATCGCGCGTATGTGAAACAGATCAGATGCGCAGGCCGAACATAAAGTAGGCCTAGAGCCCCTCCGGAACGCGCTCCAAGTTTTGAAAAACAATACCTTTGAAAGCCGCTCGACCAAAGCCGTTTTGCTGCCAGTCTTGTCCAACTCGCGTCCTTCCAGCTCAGCCCTTAGCTGAACAACTTTAAGCTCACTAATCTTCCTTTTAACAGTGGCACCATTCGCCGCGGCCGACGCCATTACACAACGATGAGAACGTGAACGCGTCGAATGCCACCGATGCAGAGATGCAGGCGATGCAGGTGGCAGATGGGGCGTTTGTAGGAGCGACGACAGCGGTATGCCACGGCGGCAACAGAAACAATCGTCAAAATTGAGAGCGAAAAATAAAGTCGAACTAAATAAGAGCTAAGGTGTTTTATATCTATTTTAAAGACCATATGAAAATAAACAAGCAAAAGTTGAAAAGCTAGTAAAACGAAGCACATGGGGCATTTGTTCTGTGGCGTGAACGTGCGTGAACTTCAAGCTGCTTCAAGCACTTCAAGAACACAACCGCGCGTGCACTTTCGCGTGCTTTCGACACTTTTCGCTCTTAGCGCACGTAAACTCGAGGCATTCTCTTACCTCGAGAAACTTTCGTTCTCTATGAGAACCCGGTGGAGTGCTTGAAAAGCTTGGAGCTCCAAGGACACGATGCAGCTTTTCAACTTGGCTGCAAGGCTTTCCAATTTACGGTGAGCTCAGGTTTAAGTTCATCGCACTTTTGTAGAGTTATGTTGCCCGTAAATGCCAGGAAACCCTACATTAGTGCTGTTCCTACTTTCAGGCTGACGGCGCCGGCTCAGCGTGTGCTGCCGTCGACTGCCTTTGCCTTTAGGCATTTGCACACAACGCCTCAACTCAGGTTAGTAACGATCCCTCCTAAATCCGGCGCAGCGCTAACTCTTGAAACGGTTATCACTGCAGTGCCGAGCCCCTCAAAAAGAAGAAGCGAATCGATCCAGCCATCCTGCGAATGAGGGAAGAGCGTCGCAAGCGAAGGATTGAAAAGGGGATCCGCCAGCTCAAGAGACATGCCAAAAAGTACAAGCCAATAGAAGAACTAGAAGTCTCACCGACGCTGCAAAAAGAACTGGGGTAAGCATAGCATGCTTTCGTGGCCCGTTTTGTATGACTAGTCATAGTGCCAAACCGAAGAGAACTAAAAAAATGAAAGGCCAAAAAATGTTGTTACAGGAAAAGACATTGGACAGCACACAGACTTCTAAGGGGAACCACTTCGTCAGCCGAAGCAGCAACAGTATACATTGCATCAAAGCCAGTCCTTACATGATCCCAAATGTAGAAAAAAATCGAGGACCAGAAGCAGTTCTCTGAACGAGTAGACTTGCTATGCAGCATGAGGCATTACTCAATCGTCTGCCGCCTGCCTAACAGTGCAAGCCTGACTTTTAGCCATCGTCAGAAGCTTGTAGCCCAGACGGCACCACTGCCACACTTGAAAAAAGGAAATAAAAAGTAGTTGGGTGGAGGGGCTTCCTGACGTATGTACAGTCAGGCTCAATTTGAAGGTTATCGCGAGAGCACCGAGCAAGCAAGACCAGAGCGCCGTTCTGTGGCACTTTTATTCATTCGCGAAGATGAGATTATGCTGCCCTTTGTCACCCCTTGGCTGTTGCATAAAATTTACTCACCCCCTTCTGCAAAGACCGACTGCTGCAGTTATTAGATGCGACGCATCTCTTGCTCTGAGGCATGTCCCTCCTGCGTCGGCGTAGTCCAGCGTCCACACGCCAGCTGCGCATGCGCGACTCTCCTCCCGTCTTCTCTCCAACAGCTGTGCGCGCAACGCTCTCACTCCGCCTCATTATCATAAACAACAGCTGTGTGCGCGCGCTTCGCTCGCTTCGCTCCCGTCACGCAAGTGTGCGCATGCGCGACTCTCCTATGTTGTCTCCTCTCCTGGAGGCGCTGTGAATATAAAGCGGGTATCGCGCTGCGGCGGTTCAGTCAGCGCTCGCTCTCGTTCGACTCCGCGTCACTGTGCTTCACGACTGCGTGCTTGACTTGATCCTTCCGATGAAGACGTGATGGAAGCGACGGTCCCTTCATGAAAAGTAAAATTACGCCCATCTTCCCGCGTATGAGAACACCCGCATGTGATGGAATGTATCATACGCATTCACAACACGTTTCACCCGATTTAGAGAATCAACCCAATGGAAACGCCAATTGAACCCCCCGATGCGTCGCATCACACCAGGGTTCCCTCGCGGGAAGATGGGCGTAATTTTTTCTTCATTCCTTTTTGGGTGACGTATCCGCGTTTTGTTCTTCGGCAACCTGATAACACCGAAGGTACCTCAGGATTGCGGCATTGCGAAAGCAAATTACAATTTTTTACACAACAATGCCCCGGCATGCCGGCATAGTTACTCTGAGAAGGTTGCGTATCAGTGTGAAGTATGTCGATGACAAGAGAAAAAGATAAAGAAAAAAAGAAGCGACGTGGCCTTTTTCGTTTTTGACGGCAGTGCGCGCACTGCCTGGAACAGCCATGGGAGAAGCAAACCTAGCATAATCTCGTTGTGGCTGGTGCTAAAAAGTGTCACGCTGAGGCGCTGTCGTCGCGGTCGGTCGGTGCTCCCGCGATAATCTTCATATTGATCCCGACTGTACACACGTTTATGTGTGGACAGATATTTAGTTGAAGCCAGGTGTACACCACACAGTTCAAGAGAATCCCCCGCGTCAACTACATTTACACTATTCCCATCCATAGGACTGATGGTAAATGTGTGGACTAGCAAAATATGTATGCCCCAAGCTCATCTTTTGGGCCACTGAGCCGCCACACTGAAACGGAGAGGAGGAGGTGTGTATCGAATATTGAGTGGATATGTATTTGGATGTAGGGCTTGTCCCTTTGAAATCGGCAAAGCTGACTCGCAAGAAAATGTTGAGTGTCCTAGCCACACGATCTAACGGGTAAAGTTGTGCTCAATAGACTTAATGACGTACATCACATTGTACAAAAGTTACAGGGCATAATATGGGAGGAGGGCTACTCCTTGCTTACCTGGGGCATGCACAGAGGCATGTTCTGCCACATTATGTGCAGTCCAACTGTTCTGTCCTTCCCACTGACCTTGAAACATGGGGGTATATTTTCCTCGCGTGCTGCCCTCTGGCCGTGTGAAAATGAAGGGGAAGTGAAAGCTAGAAATTCGCTGTACCTACAACATCCGTCCCAGAACTGAGAAAAGAAGCAGGTGAAAAGTGGTCTGCCGCCCCCTATAATGACACCCAGAAAAGGCTTCACGTGAGCATGCTGGGAGACTGATGGCCGGACATCTGTTCCAAAATCTTATAAAACGCGGTGAACCGAGATGAATGCACCAAAATCCAGAGGCATCCTAAAAGGAATTGATGCGACTCGGGAACGTAGGACCTCGTACAGCAGTGCTAGATTCGGTAGTGGCTTCTGATAGGTGGACCAGATTGGGCCCAACTAGTGTAGAAGTGCCTGGTGTGAAGTGTTCTTACCTTTCATTCCGCCTTTCCCAAATGGGGGCCATAGTTATTTCTCAAACAGAGAAAGTTACTTTTCCTTTCTTTCCGAATCGTAAAAAGGTAGGTTTTTAAAAGCGCAAACTTTTTACTTTTGTCAGTGACGCCCAAAGGGGCAACGCTGACACAAAGATCGCTGCAAGCTTTTCGAATGTCTTGTGCCTCTAGTAAATTCAGTTTAATTCTTGCTCTGTTTTGTCCAAGAATAGCGATGCTGCTGAAGGCCTAGAATGTTAACAAGAGGCTAAAGCTAGTGACATGAAGGATGAACACACATTTAAAAGAAAGGAATGCGAGCCAGTCAATGCAAAGCCTTACTGATATTTAGATCTGTGCTGTACCTCTAGGCATTAGTGGTCAAGAGCTTTTGGAATATCTACCGCGATCTTACCCGTCAGAAAGAAAAAGAAAATGAGAATTACGTTTTAAACTAAAATAGAGCCTAGAAGAATGAGGACCTAGAAAAAGAAACATCATGTCCCTGTCCTAGTGCACTCCTGCAGTTAAACCATGAACCAACTCGCCCAGCTTGGTTTATTGGATTATGTTTGCGTGGATTTGTACATTCTTTGATCTAGGACTGCTCGTAACCAGACAAGCATAAACCCAGTTTCGTTTCCCCTTCCTAATAATAAAGAGCAGGTTTCGTGTAATGTGCTGCCTTCACTGTATTACACATCCACGGTTGCTGTTGTCGACATGGGTGTGTTTTTTTATTAAACCTGCCGTTGGGAGTTGCTGTGCCACCTTGTATCCACAATCACCGCCTCGTTTTTGTTGTTGTTTTTTTGTTCTTCCAGGTGTAGGTATTGACTGGTCCAGCTTCCTTCTCTCTGCAGTGCTGTCGATGCATCGGGGTTGTGTGTTCTTATTCCTCGTCTTCATAGTGGCACCCTTGTCACTGCAGGCTGAGGCACAGGGCCCTGCCGGTCCTGGACCACGAGACGTGCCAGCTGCGAGAGGCGATGCAGCGCGCCTGGAGCATCTACTGCATGAGGAAGCACCAGAACGAGGCCGCCATGCTGGAGCGCGTCGTGGCCACACAGCAGACGGCCCTGGAGATGCTCAGGGAGGTCTCCGAGGAGCTGTACCAAGCTGCCATACAGGTGGGAGCACCGCCAAGCTGTGCAAAACAGTGGGCCGTATCGATTACTGGTCCCTAACTGTACACGGGCTGCTGGTGACGTGATCTGGCACTCGATTTTCCTGTGTATTCCTATGGGACCCCCGGTCCGAAAGCAGTCCTCGGGACAGTCCAGGACTGGTAAATCAAGGCGGTCCAGTGTGGCCTATTGCAGAGATCGTCTCGCTATGACAGAAGCTCAGCAGAGTTCCAGCAGAAATAAGCGGAGTTCTCAAATGAAGTTTTGTGGTTTAATTTCGGAACATCGCATTTTTAGAGGTTTTGTGGACGTGTTTACCTTCAGCTCATTAATGCTCTAGAATATGCACTTTCAGAGGTTGCAAATTTCAGGTGCAGTTCTCTTTGTTTTAAATAAGACGTTGAGGAAGCACTGGAATGTGCCAGCAAGCTTTGCAGGTTTTATTATTTGCTTGACTATTAGCTTGGGGCAACATATGAAATGCCAGTCATTTGATGCATTGCATGTGGAAAGAGCATTTGGGTTTTTCTGTTCAGCATTCTTTGCATTAACTGTGCAGAAATGGAAATAATGTAATCATGATTTGCGGATTCTCTTGTCTGTGATATTTGACATCCATCCTGCCAGTTGTCAAAAGTTTATGGTGCACTTTTCGCAGCCATAAAATGCGGCATCTACTACTATCTCACGAGCGAACAACCCCACACAGTTTTTATCTCAAGTGTGGCTCTTTCTGTGCAACCGGAGAAAAAAAACTTAATGGAATGTTCTAGTACCAGCACATTTCTGACACACTAAGAAGGTGTGTCACTAAGTCCACGCACACACATTTTGAGACAACTGCAGTCCCCCTGCATTGTATTGTGACTTGAGGCAAGAGCTTCAACGAACACATAAATGAGGCCCCTTGTTAACTTTGACTGGCCAAATAGTGCAGGTGCACCTTTCTGCGTACCGAATATGGATTTCAACGTATTTTCAGGAGGGCTTAGCTACAGTCAGACTTTGACTAAGCTGTAGATTTTGATGCCTACAGAAAACTCAATTTTGAAATACCAAAGTTTGTTAATGTTTTAAACTTGGCGATCTCAACCAGAAGCAGGCTGGTTTCCCAGTGCATTTTGGTGCTCAAAAATAATGGTTACTATCTATGGCAGTGTGCTGCTATAAGTTTGTATGCCGTCAATTCATTTATTCATTTGTAATCCTTGAATTGGAAGTGGGGAAAAGGGCGGCTGTAAGCTGTGAATATGTACTTGGAAGACGACCATACGTCCTCATTGTTCAACAAAAAATGTGTGATCTGTTAATTTAGTTTTCTCAAGCCACACGTGTTTCATTCCTTTAGCTGAAGTGGCATTTATGGGGCAGTTAGCAGACTATCCCCATACAGGGCTACATGCTTGGCTGGTGTCGAAAATGAGCGGGCATTTATTTATTTTTGGTCTTGGACTAGAATCGAGCAAAACTCTTTGTGGAAAATGTCACTCCTTTCCTTTTCAGCCGGACGAGAGCCTGCTTCCTGCACAGTTCAAGGCCATAGTTTCAACGCCACCCATTGAAAACTATGACGTGCCCGATGGGAAATACGTGGACACCACGAAAAAATGGAGGCCATGAGAGGTTGTTTGTTGAAATTGTGAACCTTAGTAAACGTGTAGTTACGACACCCCTGTGCTGTGCTGGATGATGAATTGAGATTTGCAATGTCCGACAAAAATTCACGTGTTTAACTAAATGTATAACTTGGGGCTGTGGGGAGCGGGGAGTGAATTACTGTTCAAATGTGTCGAGAACTGGGCCAGTTGGTACAGATTCATTGTGATGAAACAGCACACAACAACCAGGACAGAAAGACGAGAACAACAACACGAGCGCTGAGCTGTTGCCCTCTTGTCCTGGTTTTTGCGCGTTGTTTCACCACAGTGAACTACTGGCACGGATGGGTTTTTTTTATTATTATTATTTATTTACAATCACGGCCGTTTAAACAAACTGGGTATGCATTAGTTTTTGTCATGTTTGAAAATGATCACTTGACACCAGTAGTGCCAGCAGACTAGTTTCTTTTCGGTATAAGTTTACAGCAGCCTTGCCTAGTCCCCGAACATTCCTTTGTGTGCAAGTTTTTTGGGAGTCGTGAGATAGTCAAAGTACCGAGTCAATGGATTGGTTTTACTGAACTAAGGGGGCATGCTCACTGCTTCTACTACAGTCACGCTGTGAGTATTACTAGTAATGCGGACACGTCACAGCTTTGTGCACACCTCCGTTATAGCCACCCTGGCTTTGGCAACGGGAGCGTGATGATTTATTCCAGAGCCACTTTAAGTTTCTACACCAAAAGGCTACAGTTCCGGAGAGTTTTGTGTTAATGGCAGCCCAGTGCCAAGATAGAAAAAGGAAGTGAAATAGAAGTATTGAATGCAGCAGTTGAAATTAGCTTTCGGTTATGACACACGAAACTAGAGACAGGCATGTAGTGTGCGGATCCAAGGAAGTTCCTGGAGAGACTAGTTTTGTGGTGAAAAAAAATTCTCTTCAGTCCTTCTTCTGCTGTCTCTTAGAAGCAGAAAAATAATGACCCCACTCGTAATTCTGGTCTTCATTTGCAAGTTATGAATACGACTGGGGTGACATGGGCTCAGACAAACATTTGCTTCGATAAAAGCGGGAAAGAGCACCCGCCCGCATGTTTATTCTATACAAGTCAACAGGCTTCTCAAAGGTCGCCCGACATTCACCGACGTTCAGAATGGTTGCCGACAGCGGAGCTCACGGTAAACAACATATACCTGGCGAGAAAAAACAAGCTTTGTGAATGATCCCTCTTTAGCTTGGAACGAAACATGCTTTACACGCATCAAAAAAATATGCAAGCCACGCTTCAGAAGCGAATAAATAATTGAGCACACAAACAAGATTACGATGACTGTGCCACTGTTAACAACATGCTAACACCAGCCTGGGTTGGTAGTGAGACAATCCAGAATGAAAAAGCATATGGCGGCTAAAAAAATGACAAAACAAAAGTAGCATAAATCTCTTGCAACACCGTTGCTTTTTCATTCCTTAAGATGCCATAAAAATGATTGGGCTTGAGGTAAGAATAGCACAAAATAAAACCAAACACGCACAAGTGTTAAGCTTGTTTGTTTTGACAAATGGAAGCAATGCTGTTGAAGTGGTCGCATAACTGCTGCCCAGAGCAACCCTTTTGGGCAACACCAGCACTTCACTCACAAACATTCGACAAAGAGCAAAGAGCTATTGAACAAATTTCCCCTTACTTTCTTGCCACAAACGGTACATGGTTGCCCATTACCCGGCTACATTTCCAAAAAGAAAGCAACCCCCGAATTCAACATGTACATCAGTCGTTTTAATATGCTTGAGCAAGGCTGACTGAAAGCTTCCATGAAAGCAACACGTCTAGGGTAGCAAGGAGAAAATAAGCCTAGCTATGTAACTGAGCAAGTGATAAGACTATTTTCTCATAGCAAGAGTTGCTGACTGGATATTCTCGAACATGTTAAATGACAAAGAACCAACAACAATATTCCATTCAAGTCCTACAAAAATTGATTAAATTTACATCCAAAGTAAAGCACGAGTTAAACTGACGGGTCCCCAGATCAGGCATACTCGTACTTAGGCAAGGTCCAGGAGGAAAAGCGTCAACCTTGTTTCTGCTAGATTCGTTAAGCCATATGAACAATTAATAATGACTTATGATACGCAGGCCCTAATAGCAGGGCGCTAAGTAAAGTTGAACAAAGGCAGGAAGTGAAGTGAATTGCTCGACCCAATTTGCAAAAACCGCGCGCAGGCAGTACTAGTGCATCATTTGGCTCGCACACAGGCGGCCTAGCTGCACAACGGAATGATAGACTGCACCTTTCCCAAGCACTGCTGGTAGAGTGCAAGTACCGCAGTGGCAGCACAGAACCAAAGGGAGGACAGGGAAAACGATTACGAAATGTACAAAGGAAGGGGCTGGAGAAGAGGGAGCATTTGCTTCAAAGGATAAGCAGGCTGGGTTGTAAGCAATGAATGACGATACGTGAAAGGGGCAGTGCAGAAAGCAGTCGGTGGACAGCAGGTGAAGTGGTTGAGTGGGCAGCACGCGGTAGCCACAGGCTTGCAGAAACAATTTGTTTGCCCATGTCGCTGGTGTCTAACGTGTGTTGCTTGGGCAGAAAACATGGCCCTGTC
The DNA here is from genome assembly GCF_048455015.1 of Haemaphysalis longicornis. Classification (NCBI taxonomy): domain Eukaryota; kingdom Metazoa; phylum Arthropoda; class Arachnida; order Ixodida; family Ixodidae; genus Haemaphysalis; species Haemaphysalis longicornis. The sequence goes on along the minus strand of NW_027526361.1, from coordinate 54,990,401 downwards.
CTTTGAACTGCTTTATCGTACCAAACATACCATAATGTATAGCTTTTTCTGCTAAGTGCAATCCAATAAAAATTTACCCTTATTAAATGGGAGCGCGAAAGCGTTTCCTTGGCAAGCTTCGTCGATGAGTGTTCTGCCATATTGGTGCTAAGCTTGCAACCGCGACATAAGGTTCACGTCAGATTCACCGCAGCTACTTATTGCAGAATCAATTTCCATGCTGTGGCGAAACTGGCTCCACAGAAGCTGCAGGCTGTGCTTTATTTCTTATATTTTTTTTATATTTCAGGTACTTTATTTCTTATATTTTTATTTTTTCCGATGCGCATGCTATGAAATGCATCACAGCCAATAGGAATTGAGCACGCACTGAGTATGTCTTGGTGGTTTGTTTTATTTTTATATGCGTGCGCTATAAATCCCGTCGATGCCATTGGGAACTGAGCGCATGCCAAGGGGCAGGCGTTTTGTGGATGCTTTTTGCAGACACCAACCGAATGTACCCTTGTGGACGCCAGCCTAGCCAAGTAACACGTTAGCAGTAATACAGAAGTAACGTTCCCACACAGCTTTTTCGATGCATCCTGAAATGAGTGCACCTCTAAGCCTAACGAGGACGCTCAAGCTGTTATCACAGCAACAAGCACAGAGGCAGGACTGGAAACCAGCACGGCATTTGCCCCATCAAGACTCCGCATCCGTGCTCATTCGAGTCACCTCTGCATTTATAAACACAGTTTAATGCGTCATCGGCAGTAAAGGATTGACACAAGCCAAAGCACACTTTTGGGCTAGCTTGTTCGTGGCTGGTTGGAAAAAGCACAAATAATGGGGATAAGGGGAGGGAGGAAACACACAAAACGGGCGCTGGTTGCCACCTAAAGCATCTAATGCTACGATGACAACTATGTACTTAAATATGATAAGTGGGCCGTGTGACAGACAACAATGGCGTGCCCATGGTATCACATTGCTTACACCAAAAGATCCAAATTTTAATGCGAAAGCATTGGTTCACTATGCTGGTCGAAAATCTGGCATCTATGGCACACAAACGGGCTGAATGCTCAAACAGAAAATTGAAGCGCGTCCACTCATTGTGAGAACTGTCGAAGTGTGGAGCAGTGATTCGCCAGAGGGGCTGTGGGGCCCTCTCTTGGCTAATTTCAGTATCAGCCTGGCATTGATACCCAAAGTAGTCAACAGAGGGCACTGCAGTTCCTGAAGAAGCCTCTAAAAAGATACTGGATTGAGTTTTCATTAATTTTGGGTAATTAATGTGTAAATTCATGACGTTTTCCTTGTTTTATATTGTTGCGTGTTTATTTGTGGCCTAGCAACGGCAGCCTCTGGGGCAATGGTGCAGCGCAAAGATCACACCAACACTTTCCATGCGAGTAAAGCGTGTCTGTGGCGCAATGGGATTGACGTCGGCTTTGTAACGTGAGGAACCCAGGTTCAATCCTGACCAGTAGAAGCAGTTATGTTTGAAGCCTCTGTTAGGATGCGTGACGCTGTGACTACAGTGGCTAGATATCTTGACCCCAGACGAGCTGTGGCTACAAGCCGAGCCCCTGAAGTGCTCTGCACTTAAAAACAGGTAAGTGAATGCGCAGAATGAAGTCGCATTTCTCAGGGAAGCTCCTATAAACAAAATACAGTAGACTCGCGGTAATTCAAACTCTGATAATTCGTACTTTCGGTTAATTCAAACAAAATTCAAATTTTTGCTCGGCCCGCTAAACTTTCAATGTATTTTAAAGCCACTTAATTCAAACTCCGTCATTCGGTTAATTCATGCTTTTTGCGCGTCCATATTGGAAAATATCTACTGCTTTCTCGCAACTATTTGAAAATTTGCGTACTGTAAAATCATAACAGTCAAAAAATGAAAAATAAGTGCCTCAAGCCTCCAAGGAAAAGGGTGTTCCCAGTAAACAAACGTATAAAACGAAGCACAAGTAAGGTAGACCGTGACGTTTCTCAACTTTCTAGCCTTGTTTCCCGTTTTCACGGTGCGAATTAGAAACCAAAAGAACAAACAGGCCTCAAAAAATGTATAACCATGATTGACTGCCTACACTTGTCGAAGCGGTCAAGATCACGTGGGCACTGTCGCAAAAACAAAAAGAAACAGAAAAATAAACCGGTTACGAAACTGACGCGCATGGCATTCGGCTTGTGGACCTTACGCCTCTGCTTTCTGTTCGTTTTGTGCAGTTTAAAACGCTTAGAAATTTAAAAAATGTAATTAAAATCAATGACTAATCATAATGTTTGCTGTCACCTTGCCCAGAGTCATATATACAGGGTGTTGCAACGATAACTGGAACACTTTAAAAATTTTTCCTGAGCGATCCACCGCTCTGTTCGCGCTCAAACTTCACAAAAAGGTCGCATTTTGTGGTCTATTTTGTTTGACACCGGGAGCAACAACGGTACTTACCTGTTTATTCTGAAAATAAATGAAAACGATTTTCGCCTATGGGAAAATGGCCGCTGATTTGAACGTGCGAGCCAGCGCAAGTTGATGTTGGAACGACGGAACCACCTGCAGAGTGAAACGCACGTTTGGGATTCACGTACGGAGCCAAATGGTGCAGCAGACGATCAGAAAATGCACCTAGAAATGAGCTAACAGACGATCAGAAAACCCGGTTTTCGGGCTCGCACGTCCAAATCGCCGCCATTTTCCCATAGGCGAAAATCGTTTTTATTTATTTTCAGAATAAACAGGTAAGTACCGTTGTTGTTCCCGGTGTCAAACAAAATAGACCACAAAATGCGACCTTTGTGTGAAGTTTGAGCGTGAACAGAGCGGCGGATCGCTCAGGAAAAATTTTTAAAGTGTTCCAGTTATCGTTGCAACACCCTGTATAAGAACTCCGGATAATTCAAACAAAATCCTGGGGTCCCTTCGAGTTCAAATTATCGCGAGTCGACTGTATTAACTGGGCCGAAAAAAAAGGGGAGGGGAGGCAGATTTGGCTTGGGTGATATCCGAACCAGGGGCCTCCTGACTGCGAGATGAGCATAGAACCCCTGGGCTGCCACAGCTCAATAATTCTAGCCGAATAAAGGTGAACATTGTGGATGGGTTGAGGCCTTGTGCTGAGGCCTAACAGGAGTGATCTCGGCGTGTGATACAGAAGTAGGAATTCAGCGAGTACGAAGGCATGTTTCCACTAATAGCGCTAACAAGGGCGGTCGGTCAAGCCTCTCGACTAGCAACGAAGAGAGGAAGAAACAGACACGGAGGAAAAAAAATGATGGCAATAATGCGAGATCACAGCTGACCACTGTAGGCACCAGCTGATGGCTGTGCATAAGCCCGCTACACATCGCAATCTAGACTTCTTTGAATTTCATTGGTGCGATGTGTACGGCGAGGGACCCTCACATGCCTACATGATCAAGAGCTGCGAAACGTGGTTGCCCACGGCAATACGAGCTAAGGAACGCAGCACAGAGCCAAACCAGCAACCAACACAGTGCTAAGGGATGGAAAATCACCCACCACAAAGAAAATTGAGAGCGAAGTAGCTGAGACGACAGGAAGAGAGAACCAGGAGGTGCAGCAGCGAACAAGCTGAAGCTACTGCTATGGACTACAAGGCGCCTACCTCGGCAGCAGCTGTGAAACAACTGCGGCTGCATAGTGCTGCCCCAACGGATCACACGCAAGCAGTAGTACCACGTAAAAGGCGAATGAAATATGCCACAACGGCACCCGTAATACAACATGACAGCACACACAATATCGGCACACTACCTGTTTGACAACTCAACACTAATGCTTTCGCGTTCACTACATCACAAGGAGTGTTGAAGTGTCACAGAACATTGCCTTTCTCAAAGATAAAGCAAAATGCGTAAAGAAGGGTTAAAGCAGTTGTCAATCATTCATGAGCAGCAAGCAACCCGGCGATTCAGTGAAAGGCGTGCCATCGTCCACCTTTGCTGGACGAGTATGCAGTTCTGAAATGACAGGAACACTCTAAGAGAAATGTTTGATGCTTATGCCACCTTCAAAAAAGGTGCATATTGCTCAGCTGCCCATCTTTGACACCTTTGGATGCCAAAATTAGGTACCTGGATGTCTAAAAGCCTGTTGTTACTTTCTAAAAAATTATTGATAGCTGTTTGACCTTGCCTCATTTTCGACAAAGGAAAACTTGTACCCTTCGGCATATCACCCTGACTGATATAGGGACACCATTTTTGGACTGATTGTCATTTGGCCCAACACACCACAACCCAGCCCTCTCTTCATTTCTTCTTTTGTTGTCACAATAAATACATTGGAGAGTCGGCACTCGTGCTGTGTGTTAGTTCCCCTTGTCCGCATTATTCACGCTGTTTTTAACAACCACACTGACACAAAGCAAACACACTCTTAAACTCGAGCAAAACATCGCAAAGGCAACACTGGACTGTGCAACAAAATCTACTGCTAGTCGCCTCACACAATCGTACTCTCTTCAAAGATATGTCCATTTTTCAGAAGTGAGAGGTGCATTAGAATTCCTAAGCATTTTTTTAGAAATGTAGTTCAAGCTAACTTATAATTACAAATACGTGAAATTAGCCATGGTTATAGAGCTGCCTCAGTGGTTCGAACACTTATAATTTGCCTCGAGGCAATGGATAAGAACACTAGTTACAGCCATTTTAAGGCTATGCTTCTGCAGAACCCCCATTTCCAAGTATAGAGCAACTTGGCATTGCTAAATGTTTTTGCAACTTCACTGTGCACTAAATATTTTAACTAGAGGGGTGTGAAATTTGCCGACTTTATCAGGTGATCATAGCAGTACAGCGTGGTAGGATTTGCTTGAGGATATATGCACTAAAAAACAAGTGAAATTGGCTCTGTAGAATAACGCAGTTCTGTGCAAGCAGAAAAAAGAATAATGACCGTTCACAAATGTGCAATAATCAGAGCACTAGCTGTTCAAGCATGCGGGGAAAAAAAACTCTTGTCCTGCAGCAAACAGCTTCCTTTTCAAGTTCAAGAAGCAGAGTGTAAATTTATACTGCTCCATGCATTTTTACTTTACCTGGAAATGACACTGGAACAAAAAAAGAACCTTAGGTCAAATAGGCAAATACGATGGCGTTTTTGTAGGGGTGTGCCGATACAGTTAAAACCCAATCTAACAAAGTCACCGAGAACTGGAAATTATTTTGTTAAATCAAGAACTTCATAAAATCAAGACTGCCATTTTACAAGTGGTTGATTGCATAAATTCGATGTCTAAAGGGAGGTGCATCCCAGCAGCTACCACGACATCGTAACTGCGGCGGCCGCAGTGCTTGCCTTGCGATAAATAAGCCAAGAGCTAAAAGTCCGTGGTGAAAATAATAACAAAATGCTAGGGGTTGGGGGAAACGAATTTATTTCCTGGCAAAAAAGCCTGTGATGATTGCCAGGGTGCACTTCATTAGCAGCGAGCACAAGAGCTTCAGCAGCTTCTGGATCAGCAGCTTCAGCAGCATCCTCTGACACCTCTTGTGCAGTGAAAATTAACTGTACGATTTCTTTATCATTCAAAGTATCCGTCAAATCGGTATTGGCGTGGCGCGTTCTGACGAAACACATTTGAAATTCCTCCTTTTTTGAATGTGTCTGTTTTTCGAAATGCTTCATAAAATCTGAAATAGCACTGTATCTATTTTGCTAGTTCGAGTTCATAAAAGCATTGAGCCGTATAGGCACCCGCGGGGGAATCCGAATTTGTACGTTAGATCGGGAAATTTGTAAAATCGGTTTTCGTTAGATCAAGTTTTGACTGTATTTGTTAACTTCTGAATATTGAAAAAGAACAGTACGGTCGGTATTTGATTCTACTTTCAGTAGGATAGAACAATTAAAAAAATTCGAATATTTTCGATGTACTTCGAATTTCGGAAATGCAAACAGGCATTTCAAATGCACGAAATTACGCATTGTTGAAAGGGAAAAATGTCCCGCTAAGATCACATGCAAAACACGTTCTTGGTGTAGAGTTAGAATTGGCTGAGTACTGCATGTATCGCACTTTGAGCACTTACAATCGACCGCCGCAAACATGCAGCAGTTCCTCTGCTAGCAGTGCCAAGCTAACCGGCAATGCACCAATGATGTGCGGCAAAAAGGCACCAGCAAAGTGCTCTCGAAGTACCTCAACCTTTACCTCAACCTTTGATTAAAGGGGGGCAGGAAAACAAAATGCAAGTTTGGTTTGTACAAAAAATAGGCTTGTTAGAATAACACTGACACCACATTTAAAGGGACACTGAAGGCAAAATACAATTTGCTCTAGATCGATAGTTAGCTCGCCGAGAACAAGAATATAATACCACTCTCATGCATAGCTTTTGTAAAATAAGGTAGAAAATAGCGAAATCGTAAGGACAGGTGTAGCCGCCACTGGCCATAAACACAACTTACACCAAAAGGGCTTATAATTATGTGACAAATATTCTAACAATACACGTTCACAAGTTTATAGACTTAACCGAAGTTTTTGTAGTGTCATGTTTGAACTTCGAAGAATGAAAAGAAAGCTAGAAACAATTTGATGGGAGCCCAGCTGATGTTTTCATTGGTCACATGAGGGACCCGCTTACGTAGCATGCTCTCTGGCTCGAGCTACAGTCACGTTCCATCCATAATCCCCTTTGCCCCAGTTGGCCTTGCGCCATTAACATCCAACCATCATCATCATCCATAATCCCCTTCATCCGCCAATTATGAACATCTCCATGTTTTAGTCTATGGCCCCTCTACACCCATATATACAGTATTTTAGTATCATAATCATTTCATACATATTTTAAGCCCAAACCTGACTATTGAAAGACCGCGTAACATAGTTTTGGCGCTCTTAGGTATTAGATACCCTTGTGCCAATAAACACAAACATACTACTACGGGCCGATAGATGGCACGGCAAACCCTAACACCAACAAGCCAGCTTTGATTTCAGTGCACTACCAGGTGCAATACTCAGCCAAATAATTGTTTGACCTTTGCACAGTACTGTGGGGGGCATAGCCGCTTCTAGCACGACACAGCTTGTGCTTTCGCTGCGTTAAAAAAAAAAAAAAAAATCGAGAACGCCTATTTCGGCTAAAGTCAGTATTTCCAAGTGTGCGTTTGCAACCTCTGGCATATGCAACATCTTCCCTGGCTGCCACTGGATGGCGCTACTCACCCACCCTGGCGGCGGTGCCACCATGCAAGGCGGCGCACAGGAGCCGCGCACAAGTAGTTGGTACGACGCCAACATTCATGCGGCCTAAAAAGGACGATATTCTTTTCTTCAACAAAGCATCAATACTGATCATGGGTCCAATAAAGAAACATTTTGCTTAGTGGTCCGGAGCAGCAAAATCAAAGGACGCGGTAGTTCAGGAAAGCACGACTGATTTGATTGCAACTGACGCAACCGCCTGATGTGTGGTAGCGTTGTATTCATTTGCTTCTGTTCTGCTATACATCCCCGCTGCCTCACTCACTTGTGGTTTATCATGACGCAAACAGAAGCAGCAGCAGGCACTGTTTGCATCATAAAATAGCTGCGAGAGAAATGAGGGAAGGAGGTGCGTAGTTTAATTAGTGATTTCTCAGCAATTAAGGCAGCTTTCAGTGCCGAATCAACGCTAAATGGCTATAGGAAGATCAGACTTTCGTTTTTAAAAAAACTTGCTGGTTGCCTTCAATGTCCCTTTAACGCAACGTTCACTCAAATAAGCTATATAATAAGGAAAATAGATTGTGGGCAGGTGGCTCAGCAGGTACTTTCCGCTTTGGAGCTAAGGCCGACAAAATCAAATGCAGATTAAACAAGAATTATAAGCTTGGGAGATGAGCTATATGAGCCTGAAATTTATTGCATATTCTCTTTACAGCAGTAATAATGGTGATGCAATAAATATCAGTTCCAAACAAACTAGTAACCATATACGCCCGCCTCGCATAAGGAACTGCCGTCCGCCAACGCTGCAAAACACCGTTGGCATACAGACAGTTTCCAGATATAACACCGGCAAGAGACACGGCCACTTACGTGACCCGGTTTGTCAAGTCATACACAATGTTTCACAGAACAGTTGCTGTGAACTTTAACGAAATACGGCACGTACAATTCTGATCAGAGGTAAGCTGAGTAGCAAGGGTTGCAGAGCAGCGACACTGCCTGTCTAGGAAAACCGCTGGTAACAAAGTGTGTTTTGGTATGGACCTGTTTGTTTTAAGTACCTGCCCCCTAAATGCTATTGCTGATGTCACAAAACATGCGATTGTAGCACGAGTATTGAAAATTTCACTTTTATTGTTCAATTGTTAAATTTCTCGTCGGATAAAGCATTGTTTGCTGCTGGACAAGTGCTCAGGATGCTACAAAAAAAAAGTTTTGAACAAAACAGAACTATATGTTGTCTCTATGGCCCCTATAACCACACGCTTTCTGCAGCGTGTTCAGTGAAGTTCAATGGCACGTTTCCCACAAAAGGGTCTTTCCACATTCTACCTCACAACACTGTCAATCCAGATTGTGCACAGGTCCTGTACATCCTTCAAGCCACCCTAGAACCCATCTGCTGTTTTCCAGAGCTTCGAAGACACAAAAATAAATGCGACGAGACCGATTCACATACATCATGGGGCCCTGAACAGATAAAATGACAGCTACAGTCAGAAGTGAGCTACCACGTAACTAGCTTATGTAATACTGGACATGTGCTTCAGCTCTCGTCACGCTGAGAGATTCACAAGTTTGTTATGACACGTGTAATTAGTGCAGGAGACTAGATTGCTTCCTCAAGTTTGCGCTCTGCCAAACAATGAGCCTGAATGATTGCAGTTTGACTGCGTTGCTTGTTTTGGTGCTGATGGAAAAAAAGAAAATTAGCACAATACTGAACTGTTGAGAACGTATGGCTGAAGCAGCTTGGCAACACGGTGCCTTGTTATGCAGCAAAGTGCTTGAACAAGATAAACTTATACTGCTATCACAATTGCAAGCAATAAGCATCAATGAAGCATACACATAACCTGGTTGCCTCAGCAAGAGAGAGAATAATTGTCAGCGTTCCACTCACCTTAAAACCATTGGGCCTAAAGACAGAGAGTTTGACTTTCAGGACAGCTCCAATGCATGATGGAGACAAGTATGGTTTCACTACTATACCAATGTGGGCACCCTCTACTACTATACATTGAGACGTGCATTTCACAGGAATTCACACTCGAACTGCTGCACCATTTAAGGTGTTTTCAAAGGAAGAGCTGCTAGAATCTCTGTTGTTATATAAGCTTGGTCTGCTTCTGACATTCCACTCAATTTCCCAGCTTTTCCCTAGACAAGAATTTAAGAAACATTACTGGAGACTGCTCAGCCTGTATTGATAATAAAAAGCCAGCACACTAATTCTACATCACAGACATGCATGTATGAACTTCTGTGCCAACCCAGGCTCCAGACTTCACATACCAATCGAAAGGGCCTCGCTGTTAGTGAAGAACCTGCTCAACCACAGCCAACCATGCACGAATCGCTTGCACAAACAAGATGCTCTGTTACTGCTTCAGGGACTTCCATAGTACTAACAAAAGGGAAGCAGCTTGTGCAAGGTTTTCTGAAAGGGGCGCTTGGAATCTTGGTATTTTAAGGTGCTTAGAAAGGCAAAATCCGGGACTGCAGTGCAAACACGCTTGGCCTGCCCTTCCTTTCATGTTCTTGACTCGAGCAAACTCACCGCAGTAAGACGCCCCAAGATGCTCTTATCGCAAGTGCCTACATGCTGTACAATGGCAGCTAAAACGCCCATATACTAACATTACTGTTCACATGTATGTATTCACAAACGCCGTAAACAGACTCATTCGCATTTTTTAAAAAAAGCTTCTGGACACTTTACTTTGTTTCTTTCATCACCGCAGTGTATTAAATCACCACATCACCACTCGCTTACCATCAACGCATTCACAAATAAGCTTCAAAAAACCGGCTCATTAGACTTCCTAGCAGTAAGTTGGGCTTGTGCACCCTGAGACAGTCTGGTTGCACTGGCCTCAAGACATTTTTTCACTAGAGGTCAGTCACATTCGTTCAACTCAAAAAAACATCACCAAAAAGGGAGGTGGGGAGAGGGGGGAGGGGGACTGCGAAAACTAACGAAGAAGAAGCAAACTGCTCCGGCTCACGTCAGCCAAGCACATCACTGCGATGCCACCCAACCTCTGCCTCAGCACGACACGGCCGGTCGTGCAGGCGTCAGTTAGGCTGGAGGCCCATCGGGACATGGCGGGGTGGGGTGGTCGCGCCGTACTAGTCCGTCGTAGTGCATGGGGTTGTCGTAGCGGACCGCCTGGCGCAGGGCGGTGGTGGTGGTCTTGTGCACTTTGCGCAGGTGCCTGGCGGCCGCCCCCGTGCTGGCGAAAGCTCGCGGGCAGACGGGGCAGGAGAAGGGCCGCAGCACCACGTGCGCCCGCTCGTGGCCCGACAGGCCCGCGCGGGACTTGAAGCTCGCCCCGCACTGCCGGCAGATGTGCGGCACGGCCGGTGGCTTGCCCACTCCGTCCTCGCGGTCCGTACCACCTGGCCACCAGGGCGGAAAGAGCATGCCCCTTCCAACAACCGCTTGTTTCCACTACTATAAACCGTTCAACTGGAGAGCAAGCTATCAATTCAAACGCTAGGCACAATTCATCCCAAGACTGATCACCATCACCAGCAGTAGCAGGCTGTTGATGCCTTTTACAGGGCGAAGGCATCTCCCAATCACTTCTATCCTATGTCATCCTAACCCATTTTTCACCCAAAAATTTTCATATTTCAGTCCTGATGCCCCCACTTCTACTAAGACTAAACACTGTGTGCAATTCATTCCAAGGCTGATCACTACCATCATCATCATCAGCAGCAGCAGCAGCCCACTGATGTCCACTATAGGACAAAGGCCTCTCCTACGAAGCTCCAACGGCTTCTATGCTGGGTTGTCCAAACGCATCTTTTGCACCCAAATTGTCTTATTTTATCCCCAATGCACCACCCAACTTTCTTCATTTTCATTTTTTTGCTCCAATAAATGTCATTGATCATTATCCCCCTCCACTTCTGCCAAGACTAACGCACCACTCTAGTTTGCATCTGGTCACAGTAATCTTAGGCCTCCAAGTGCAATGTGGGGTGTCGCACTAAGCATAAAGCTCACAAAGAGAAACAAGCTACCAGTTTTCAACTGAGTTTTACATACCAGCACTTATCCTTATCTAACAGCAACCACTAACAGAACAATAATCCTTCCCTCACACACTCAGCTCCAATTCCCTTTTAGGGCCCATCTTAGGTACCTGGCAGTGTGAAAATGCATTAAGAAGAAAGACGCTATTTATGAAGACGATTTAGTGGTTAATCGACAAGATTTAGTTGAAATCCCCAAAGTGGAGTAAGTTTCTGCAAAGGAAACTTACACCTCCTTCGGACGATCTAGTGTGCAGCAATGCCTCGAGTCTCAGCTTATTTATAGCTGTACATTGCAAAGTGACAGCTTGGTAGGTTAAAGTGCATCTCTGCTATTTCTCTTACAAGGGAAAACACCAGCAGCATTTACTGTGACCAGCACTGCAAAGAGATGGTTCGAAAATTACAAAGTTTGCATTGTGGTCATGTTTGTACCAAAACTTCAAGTTGGAACAATTGAAGCATTGGACTAATGAGAACTGTCCACAAGAAAATGGAAGACGGAGTGACTATGTCTACCCTCCGCTAACATGTGCTCATAAAAAACAATTTCGAAACAGACACACTGAACCCAGATGCTCCGGGACTGTAACTATTAGCGCCCACTGGCAAGAGGGCAGGCTGCAAGATTAACATCATGAGACAGAGCATCCTGCACTGCAAATACTTAGCAACTTCCTTCAGTGTAATATATCATTAAACCCAACAAAAAAAAAAAGCACTTGCATCTGAGGATAACAACAGTTTGAATTTTCCAACAATGTGGCTAAAATTGCCGAAAGTTAAAAACCACTCTACACATTCAATTTAGAAACAATCAGAGACTGGTTTATAAAAAAATGCTGTGTACTTACCTAGAATGTAGTCCTCTTCACCATCACCTTCGGCGCATTCTGATGCACCGTCCATGGCACCTCCACCTTTTCTCGCTGTGAGCAAATGTTCACGACAGTTAGGATGAATGCAGCATTGCATTGCCTAGCATGCAGTCAGTCAACTGACTTTGTCATACCTGCATTGTGCAAATTTTGCGCTGCACATTCCGTGCGAATGCCTTGCAAAGCACACAACTAGACCAGATCATACCCCCACATCCCTATGTTTCTTGGTATACACCGGTGCCAGCTGTCAAGTTTTTCACTATCTTCCTCCTGATTATTCCCTTGAGGAACCCCTCATAAAACCGGCTTCAATGGTGCATTCAACTTCACAAGGTTGAGAACATAAACATGATGAGCTCATACGCCGATGGCTGGTATTCACAGATAAAAAGTTAATGTCAAGTTTTCCTTTGTGGAAGCAGAAGTTGTATGTATCTGTAATGTTGGGTTCGAAATTCAATTTAAAAGTATACCTAGCACACATATTTCTTGCAGTTTCGATTATCTTGAATAAGCAAGCTTCCATAAAACCTGAAATGTACAGCAACTTTGCTTAATTCCAGAGATCAGCCTGCTCAAGCAACAAGCATGCAAATGTTAATGCCAACTGTGTTTAATTTAAATAATTATAAAAACAGAGGAAAGGGTAGTGGCACCCCAGTGACATTCGAGCCGTTTTCCCAGTAACATCACTAGTACAAAACTGCCCCCTAGACGTCACTGCAGCGTGCATTAGTAAAAGCAACTGCAGATTATTGCAAATCAAGAATTTGCAAAAAAAAAAAAAAACTTATTGTGGATATCTTCTGGTGACGTGGTAAGTAAAAAACTGCAAAAACATACACGAAAAGGCAAACTATTTTCATGAACAGTGGGGACGTATCGTGCATCGCGGCCTCAAAGTTGTTCTTGTAACAATACGCGATGGTTAAGACTCGTAGTGCGGCGTACGCTTGTCACCGCAAATTCTGCTGGTGACGTCCAAGATCATCCCACTTTGACCGGCTGTGCCATTCGAAGTGCTAGGCATGGAGTTGGTTTGGACCATGATGGCAAATTCAAACCCAACATTCTGCTCTTAAAGCAGCCATGAAGACAAAATACAAGTTTGTTTCATTCAAAAGACTTCATGTTTTATAGCACCCCCAGCGCTTCTCCGGATACAGACGCTTTATTCACTGAGAAATTTGATTTTGATTTTCCCACTAAATCGTGTGTTTTCTTGGTCTGCAATGACATAAAGGGAACCGACTGCTGCGCAGCCGATTCCGAAGCCTTGTTTACCGTTACTGAACCTAGATGGCGCCACCATACCGATGCAAGCCGTTTTCTGCCTTTGGTTTGTTTTTGACTGTATTTAAAGCTGGCTTGTTTTTGTTTTGGGAGAAAATAATCGTTTTGTGAAACAGTGCTCGCTCGACAAATATTGTCACGTAAGACACTGTCGCTTGTGTCAATCGGCCAGTGTCGTCTGAGACAACCCCAAAGCCCCGCAGTGCTGTGCAGGTAAACCAAGCATAGTGCGCACAGTACCAACAGCAGTACCCACCAGCACTATGTTTACGTGTACATTCATAACTTCCACTGTTTGTCCCACCATTCTTACTGATAAAAAAAACGTGCGCTAAATTTAACCGCAAATAGCTCGTTCGGTAAGCTGATAAGCTCAGTCTAATTTGTGTTTGCTTTTGCCGGCCTCAGCCAATCGCAGAACTGGCTGGTATGACATCATAGGTTCTGTTGCGGGAAATGAGCTAGTGGGTCGCATGGCCATTCCCTTTTTTCCCAATTATACAGATTATTGGAGCAAAGTTCACGTTAAAAGGAGTGTCAGTATGGTTCTAACGAGGCAATCTTTTGAATGAACCAACTTGTGTTGTGTCTTTATGGCTCCTTCAAGAGAGAGCTCATTGCCCAAGGCAAGAAAAGAATCCATGACTGCGCCATTAGCCATTACGGGGGGTCATGGGTCTTAAAAGAATTTCTTTGAATTTTTAAGTCAACTTTGTGAAACCTGTCCGTTTTTCTGCTTTTTTCACGATGAGTTCAAATATGCCATTATTTTTTTGTGCCGGTCAATTAGTTCCCAAGATTATTAGAGATAATTACTCATTTTTGGAGGAACAATATACAAAACAATGTTTAGAGATAATTACTCATTTTTGGAGGAACAATATACAAAACAATGTTAGTCATAGAAATGTAATCTTTATATTTTCTAATACTAAGAACCCTGGTGAATGCAATATAGGAAGCATTTTTTCGCTGCACCACTTGGAACCAGTTTACAGCTGATTTAACTTGGTGTTTGAAATAGGCGTTCGAAATGGTTCCTTGTCACTGGTGCCACCACATTTAATGAGCTGTAAAATTAGTTCCAAGTGATGTGTCAACAAACTGCTTCCTGTATCGCATTTACCAAGGTTCACAGTATTAGAAAATATAAAGATTACAGTTTTACAGCTTACACTGTTTTGCTTGTTTTTCCTTCAAAAATGGATAATTATCTCTAATTATCTTGAGAACTAATTGACTCGCTCAAAAAATATTAGCATATTTGAAATCAGTGGGGAAAAGGCAGCAAGACTGACAAGTTTCACAAAGTTAACATGTGTGGCCAACCTATGCTTCGAGGAACTGTTTGGCACAGTGGCACGAAACTCACTAGTGCAAATATTTTTTCTGTAAGTCAAGAAATTTTACAGTTAGGCGTTCAATATCTGCAGGAGTTTTGCACTGATAAGATATGTACACAATGTATTTCTTAAATTTTCTGTGTGTTTTTTTTTTCTGTGCGGAGCAATACTGACATTTTTGCTTATATTTTTGTCTGTCCCAAAACTTTTCTGTACAGCTTTTTCTTTCGTTTTTTTTTTTCCAAATAAAAATTACTGTTTGAAACAATACCCTTCCAAAAGTTCGACACCACACACTTATATTTTGCTTTTTTTTTTTAACCAGGAAAAAACTGCTTGCAAGGCTACCCAAGATCACTGCTTTTCCAATGGGCAGGAAAATGTTAAACAAATTATATGCCTTACTAAATCTACTGGGCAGTAGGCTAATCGGCAAAGCCCTATTCATGTTTAGTCACACCTTTTGGCACAAACTCGGATCGCTGACTGCTCATTTTTCACAGCTTTCCAAAGTAGCGTCACGAATCTTGGTGAAAGAAGCAGGCAATTTGAGGTCCACTCCTTTTGTTGCAGATTACTCAGCAATGTCAGCATCCTACCACATCAAACAAAACCATAGTGAGGCGTCAAAGATCTTATCCTTCGAACGGAATAGTGGAATGCTGCCTTGTGATCCCTTTACGAAATTACGATCACCACAAAACCAGTAATTGCGTGTGATTTGAGAGAGAAGTGAGAACACAGCCACGCAGCCGACTTTCTGCAATCAGCTCATACTAAATGCATCTGTTATTTCTAACCCTGCAAAGTTGACTAGAGAGGTAGCGAGGGACGACCGAATCCTACGATACTTTTAGCTGAGCTCATTAATCTGTTGCAAGGTGTCTTACTAGGTATTTCTTGAGGACTAGGACACCCGCACGAGGTGGTGTTAGTTACAACCTACCAGCCTTGCGCACGGAGTCCTTAGAGTGGATGTTGAGAAAATGCCGCTTGGCCGCCGATGAAGTGCTGAAGGCTTGTGGACACGTCTCTGAAGGGCACGGGAAGGGCCGCTCACCCGTGTGCGTGCGCTTGTGGGCGAGAAGGTGGGCCCTGGGCGGGACAGCCTCATTACTCCACAGGGTAACCATCTCCACGATTGCACCCGGGAGTGCCGAAAGAATAAAGCACGGTGTAAGATACACTTTTAGGTGTGGACACAGCAGCCCAAAAATCTGTCAAATAGAGTTGGTGGCGCTGTGCAGACGCCGCGCAAATACTTTTGATTGAAAGGTCATCTGGTGGCAGAACTCCTAACTAAGCTTCGCATCATCGTAGGTGTGAAGTGGCTTGACCAACGACTGTCCGAAGAAAGGTGGTTCACAGGCACCAGCGGCATGCATGTAAAACAACATTGTTTGTGTAAGCTCACCATGTGAGCTCACACAACGCGATCTTAACGTGTAATTTATTGCATAGTTTAAACACCTGCGAGAGTTCGGGCGCCCTAAGCTCATTTAGACGCGCGTGCAGCTCCTCTCAACATTGGACACCGGCAGTGACTTTGACAACATCGCTTTGTCTCCACTGCTTCGTGCGTGAACTTACCCCAGGTGAGCAACGTCATTTTAGACAAAGCAACATCAGCGAACTCGCTGCCAGTTTAATCCATTTCAGAAACTGGACTACTTTTCTTGTATGTTGGGGCGTTGTTCCGGCAGCAGACGCTTTCTTTTTGCTGCTGCTTGTACTGAATAGCTGGGGGGCTGTAGCCAACGGTAAAATCAATGGCACTGGATCGTTTACGAGCGCACACCTCTTCGACACCCAGTAGTACTTCCCCTCCAAGCTCCAAAAAGTACCCTTTCACGCAACCACACTCTCAGAGAAACGCTCACCGCAAGTAGGATCATTTTCTGCTGGGGATGAGTGGGGATTCATTCGTTTAGGATCGCTGGGAATGTTAAATAATGTCATGTTTTCTTGCCATCCGTTGCAGTACGTACTCAATAAGGCATTTGCACCCCATTTTTTGCTGCATAAAATCTCACTTGAGTGAGGGCTCAATGGCTACCGCGGCACACATTCCCTTCGGTTTAGTGTTTTATACCTTCTTTCATTGTTACCGAATCAAAATACATGCCTAGAACACATTGAAACACTGGGGCGAGCGCAAAGGCTTTCGTACGGCTTTCTTCAAATTATCGTCTGCTCCGCCGGCCGGTGGAACTGGCCAAGCCGCGGCGAGCAGACGTCAAGCAGACGACTGGTTACGGAAGCTGCCGAGAAGGCCCGACAAAAAGCCGAAAAGTTTCGAACACCTTTGAGTGGCTGGTGCTCGGGCAGCTTCTTTTCTCTGCCACTGGAGGGCGCTGCAGTCAACGGTCTCAGCGGATCAGTTTGGCGACTTTATTAAAACGACGAGTATACGTTTGTTTTGCAAGCTGTGTCCTCACCTAATAGTATGTCTTACACTGTGGAATAAAGTAGGAAGAACAGCTACCAGAACGAGATGGTTTTTGAGAAGAGCTCTGAAAAAAGGCTTAAACACCTAACAACAACTTCGCTTGTAACGGAGCCTTGACCCTACTCATTACTCTGGTTCTAAGGAGTGCACTGCCCACTGGGATGCAGTTCACAGTTAACGAAACAATTTTTGGCCTAGTAGGGAAAAGGGGGTTCAGAAGAGGAAAAATGAAAATCCGCATCCATACATGCGTGTATACGCTGCACATTCACACACACACACACACACAAACACAATTGGATTCACATTTGTTCAGTTTTTTCAACAAGGGCGGAAGTGTCTGCAGACTTTAGTTCTAGGCCTGTTCACATGAACCACATTTTCCTGTGGTGCTTAGGGACCTAATTTTCAACTTTCAAATGCACACGCTGTTAGCGGACTTCAAACTGATGGCCTTCCAACATCAACCTTATGGGACTCTTCCTGAAGGGCGGTCAGGTGAGTCCGGGCTGTCTCCCTCTTTCAACATCATCAGCCTATCTACGCCCACTGCAGGGCAAAGGCCTCTCCCATAGATCTCCAATTATCCCAGTCCTGCGCTAACTGCGACCAATTTGTCCCCGCAAACTTCTTGATCTCATCTGCCCATCTAATTTTGTGCCGCCCCCTGCCACGCTTGCCTTCTCTGGGGATCCACTCTGTTACCCGTAATGACCAACGGTTATCTTGCCTTCGCATTACATGCCCTGCCCACGCCCATTTCTTCTTCTTAATTTCTACTAATATGTCCGTAACATGCGCTCGTTCCCTGACCCACTCCGCTCTCTTCTTGTCCTTCAATGTTACACCTACCATCTTCCGTTCCGCTGCTCGCAAAGTCGTCCTCAATTTAAGCTGAACCCTCTTAGTGAGCATCCAAGTTTCTGCCCCGTACCAGTAGGATGCAGCTGTCATACTTTTCTTTTCAGGATCAATGGCAGGCTGCCCTTCCTTATTTGAGAATGTCTACCGTATGCACTCCACCCCATCCTTATCCTTCTAATTATCTCTGCCTCATGGTTGGAATCCGGGGTCACAACTTGGTCTCAGTAGATATGTTCGCTTACCACTTCTCTCCCTCTTTACCTGATGGCAAAGTTGAGGCCACAGGTGAGGCAGCGGAAGGGGCGTTCTCCTGTGTGCACCCGCCCGTGGCGCTTGAGCGCCATGGCCGAGAAGAAGCGCTTGCCACAGAGGGAGCAGGGGAAGCGCCTCTCCTCTTCGTGGCTAAAGCGGTGCTCAGCTAGCGTGCTCAGCTGCAGATAGCCCTTGCCACACACCTCGCACACGTGGGGCGGCTTGCGGCCATGGCCAGCCTTGTGGGCCTGCATCTCCTTGTAGCTGGAGAGGGAGAGGGGAAAATTAAAGCCGCTCCACTCAACGTGAAAGCTGTCGGAAGTGCAGAATAGCGATTCGCCATAATGGGCTGTAGCGCCGTTACCCGCTCACTGCTACCATCCAATGCATTTCAAATTTCCCGCCTTCGCAGTGCTCGCGCACCCCCTGCCTGAAACTGCGCCAGCGGGAGTTCTGTTCTTTTAGTGCTTGCTTTTCCTCCCGCACGTGCCGGCGTTGAACTGGCACTTTTTTTCACTTACTATCGTCAAAACCAACCCAACGAGCGTTACTAACTAAATGAACGCGGGCGCTGGCGGTTAATTTCGCCTCAAATGTACCTACAGTTTTCTTTGCACTAAACAACGGGGAGATGTATGACAAGCGCCAGCGGTTCACGAGTTTAGAACACTTATGACTATATAAACCACTTGGCTTTCAATGCCTCTGGGTTATGCCTCGACAACGGCCACTATGACGGAACACCGTGTGGCTCTACTTGGATCCAGCGAGCGAGCTACGACGAGACGGCGAGCCCCTATAGTGCTCTGCACTTAATAAAACACCACCACCACAGTAAGTAACAAGCACACTGCTACAAGGGGGAGGAAGTCAGTAGTGGCATACTGTGCCATGCTAACCTGCCTCCGAACAAGCTGATGAACCGGATGTGGCATAGCCCCGGCGTTTATGCAGTTCTAGCTGCCCATGAAATCATCGCATTATCTGTCATGGTTTGTACCCTCTGTCTTGCCGTCACGTAACAATACCCGTTACTCGTTAGTGCATACCATCATTAAGCCACAGTTCAGCCTCAAAAAATTGGTGTGTAGTATCACCGAGCTGAATTTTTCAGCTATATGTCAATTTTATTTGTGTGCCCAATATTCGATGCTATTGGGTATTTCGTGGATACAAATTGTGCATGTAGTTGGTGAAAGGGAAGAACTAGCAAAACGCAATGGCACTCATTTCCTCCGATGTCTCCTTGAGTACGTAATGTCAGTAATGTCTTGTCACCTGTTTCTTAGAGACCCATAAACGTATGGACTTTTTCAAGCTCTGCATCCTGGGAGCATCCATTTTATCAGTGTGCAGCCATTCCCACCGAAAACTTTTCCGCAGTCAGCTACCAAGTCGTGTTCTGCTTCTGTACTTTCTATTGATGCTTTCCCACAATAACTCTATGCTTGCAGAGGTGCACCCTTCGCAACAGGGTGCACCTCCTTTCTTTTTCTTTCTCATTTCGTATTTAACATTCCAGCTAGGAAAATAATATTTACATTCTTTGAGAGAGAGAGAGAGACAAGCATTTATTACAAACCTAAACAAAAAAGCTCCCCCAACCACAAACACTGCGACAGACCTCACAACAGGATTTTTGTGGGACAACACAAAGTGTCACCAACAGAATCAGCAACAGCTTCGACTGGATTAGCAAAGCAGTGCAGCCATTCACTACAAAGAGTTGGCATGCACCTTGAAACAGCATTCCAGAAGCCAACACAACAGGCCTCACATTAAATTACCAGAAGCTAAAGGTACGTTCCCACTAGCGAATCGCAGACATTGTGCAACATTTGCAACGTAACATGTTGCAAAGCGGCGAGCAAGTTGCCACTCTTCATCGCTTTGCGACGCCCAGTCGAGCGGTCTTAAACTGACTTTTTTCATCGCGCGATAGCATCACAAACCAGTTAGCCAATCATGGCCGCAGAGTCTACTGAAGTAGCCGGAAACCACGCGCTTGTTTGCTCCCAGCATTGCAAATGGTGACAAGCCACTGCAGGCAAGCGACCTGCCATGTACCTTGTTTCTTTGGTAACTGCATTTAGCGTACATATGTACGAATCAGCTAACAGCGTGGGGCCTGTCACTGCGTAAGCACTGCACTGTAAAAGCAAGTAATCTGTGTAAATAGCTAGATGACTGGTGGGACAGTAGACCGACTTGCAGCCTTTTCTTATCTCTATCAGCACATAGGTCACACCGTGGAGTGCAGAGGCACCAGAAGTTTTGCATCTAAGGAAAGAAGAAAGCTTTGCAGCCCGCGATGTGATTGTTGTGGTGTGAATGTAAACATGTGTATTTCTTCCTGTAATTATATGGTGAAAAGCCGACACCCGCAATGTTTACGGCACTGCTTCAAGTCAGTAGGATGTGTCTTACAGGGATTTCTACCTATTCTTGTCGTGCTGTGTAATATATTTTTATCGTTGAGTGCAACTGTTTGTTGGGAGCGCAAAGAAGATGTACAGAATGGGAAACAACCTTGCTACGCGCAATCGCATCATTGCTGGTCGCAAGTGTGAACACTCTCTCATCATGCCACACGTGGCGCTGACGTGTCATGTTAAGCGACGTGTGCGAGTCACAAGTGGGAACGTACGTTAATGCAGCAGGCCCCCCCAAAATATTGAGAAAAGTTGGGCACGTTGCCAGCGGCAAGCACACAGTACCAGCGAGTTCCCACAACATTTTCCTTAAAAAACAAACTACAACGTTTTCGAGCAGTTCGTCAGACAACTACAGCATCAGACGCAGCAATCAACGATCTTTCGCCTGGATGTTTCTGTGCCTGTTTCAGTGACTACTGATTAGCGAGAAGACAAGAGTGGCACGTTACCCCCCCCCCCCCTCCTTGCTACAGTGTACTAGAACAGAGAGGTGCGTCGTTCAGGATCGATTAGGGGGGTCCTTGATGCGATGAAAATTTCTGATGAGGAACTCCTGTTGTAGGCAGCGCCCCTGGCAGCCGCTGCTTACCACTGGGTCTCACAAGTTTTGTTTAAAGTATTCCTTATTTATTGCCGTAAATAGTCTTATTTCTTTAATTTATGGTGTAAAGTTTTATAAAACCCGTTGAATAACTGTTGTGTTTTATTTACAATCTTTTAGGGGGCGCTGGCTGCAACATGAGTTCTCTGGGGAACGCCTGCACTCCACAGACTTTTTTCATCGCAAAAGGGACCCTCGCTCTCTACTGGTTTTCCCCCCGCATGACACACCTCTATCTTCTAGTACACTGTATCCCCCACCCGAGACCCGTCGAGCGAAGAACGCGCCCCTCACGTCATGAAGGTCTGCTGGCAGATGGAGCACTTGAAGGGCTTCTCCGGCTGAGCGTGCAGCTGCCTGTGCTGCTCCAGGGTGTCCGGCCGGGTGAAGTGGGTGCCGCACTCGGGGCAGGGCAGCAGCGCCCCGTCCCCACCCTGGTGGGTGCGCAGGTGCCGCGCCAGGGACGTCTGGTCCAGGTAGTGGGCGTCGCAGTGCGGGCACGACAGCGGCCGCCGCGCGTGCATGCGCCGGTGCCGCGCCAGGCTGCCCCGCACAAAGGTCTCAAAGGGGCACTCGGGGCACGTGTACTTGGTGCGCGGCCCCGCGGGCTGCTCCTCCCCGAAGTCCAGCAGCTCCTCCTCCCCTTCCACCATCTCCACTGCAGGGAGAGAGGGTTTAGGCCTCCTGGCACGGAGGTGAACACTGTCGCCTACGACATGGCACTTGGGCAGAACAGCTCATAACAATGGGATTGTGGGCTAGCAGATCCAACAGCGCACTGTAGTGGAGGGCTCCGGATTAATTCTGACCAACTGGATATCTCCACTGGGCGTCAAAATATTGATAAACAAGCATTTTCGCTTTTTGCTGCCATCAGTAAAGCAGCCACCACGACCAGGATCAAACCCACATCCTTGGGTTCAGCAGCACGACGCCTTAGCCACTGAGCCACCCCGACAGCTGCTAGCAAGGTTTTACACTACATGAAGCAAATAGCAGTACTTAGAATCTCCCGTTGGGTTGATGCCCCCCTCTTGTTATGCCCTCGTGTTTTATCTCTGGCTACCATACCAACAGGTCACTGCCAGATGTCTCAGTGGCTAAGGTGTGGTGCAACACGAGGCTACAGGTTTGATTCCAAGCTGTAGCAAGTTTTTCTGTCAGAAAAAAAAAATTATCTGAGATTTTGGTGCACATTAAAGGCTGCCAGGTGGTCCTAATTAATCCACACCCTGCACTATGGCGCACCCCATAGCTCAGATGTACATCTTGCACACTCAGCTGCAAGTTGAGCTGCAAGAACAGTTTCACTGATGTCTAATTCTCACTTGCTCCTCGAAGACTGAGTTGCTCCCTCAAAACATCGTCAAAAGAGCTGCACTTACAGCCCCATCTGCACTGCTCGTTGACCACAAAATGGCTTCACTTGCAGGTCTCAGCCTGACTAGCCTGCACCTGTTATTTAATGGTTGACAAACCTAGAGAAAAAGCTGTGTTCACTAGCTGCAGCTTACAGATGCTGTACCCATGTTTTAACATACAATTAATTTCATCATGCATATAGAATTCCCCACCTAAGGTAGACAACACAGTGCGTCAGAATATTCACACATATATCATCATGCATATAAAATTCTTCAGCTGAGGTAGACAGCGTTCACGCACATACCTTTGCAAAAGATGTTATTCTCATCATCGGAGCCATCGATGTTGCTGTCACCATCAGGGGTGCCATCTGCGTCCTCATTGACTTCAGGGTCCGGAGTGCCTGAAAAATTAGAACAAAAAAAATGCATGAACCCGTAAACAGCACTGCTTCCATTATGGCATTATTAGCTGGATACTTGCACGGCAAGGCTACCCGATGCTTTTATAGCATAAGCAATAGATGGGGCACGTCGGCAAGAACTTTCGCCGTTGACCCATCCCCAGAGTGACCGAACAGAGAGCAAAAAGCGCATGGCTGTGCCACTGCTGCCTTTGCACCGCTGCTGACATTGCTAAGGAAACATCAAGTCGGAGTGCAGCTCACCACTTGCCTCTGCTGGCGCACTTAACGCGCGCTGTCTCGACAGATCCCGAGACACTAGTAACTGCTTGTACATGCTGTAAAATGGAGCGAACAGCCAGTGCAGGGCGGCAAAAGAGGAAGACATGAGAATAACGACAATTAATTTCCAATACCGGTGGACAACAGCTGCTAAAGTGAACAAAGAGTACTGGTGGGCGAGTCGGTAGTTCATTTGAAAAAATAGCTACACCACGAATAGAAACAAGGAGGCAGAAAGACGACGGGACGAGCACTGACTTCCAGCTGAATTTAATAAGAGAAATCTCGCACCTTTTATACGCACTCTTCATGTTAACACCAGTAAAAAATAAAAAATAAAATACAACAAGAACAGCAACAGAAAAAAAGACGTATCATCTCCGATACCACATCACCACATGTTCGCACACTTGGCACAATCTATACAGACACCAAATTAAGTCATACCCGATGTGCAGTACTTTTTTTGGACAACTCAATTAACACCCGGCTTACACATTTACTGCCCTGCCTTTCAATTTCATGTGCTTCAACTATTTCGCACATAGTTTGGTTTTCGCCTCTTCCTTGCACATGTCACCCTGAGGTTTGCACCTGCAAGATTTGCAATGCAAGGCTAAGAACCCATCGTTTCCTTTTTTGACGTTGTTGTCGTGCTCCCTCAATCGGTCATTAAGGCATCTGCCAGTTTGACCAACGTAAACTGACCCACATTTCCTCAGTGGAATGCGATAAACCACATGCTCCACACATGAAACGTACTGCACACATGGCACCTTGGGTTCCACATGCGAAGTTTGCAAAATAGCAGTTTGCAGTAGCTAGTTTTTGCTAAAGTGAGCAAAACGTGAAATTATGGTTGGCACGGTGTACGAGCAGCATACGAAAAACACCACGTGACAGACTTTAACAATGCTTCGACGTGTTTCTGGCCATACGCAAGAAATATTTAACGTAAACATCCATCTCACTGTTTTTAGGTGGCAGAAATATTTCACGGGAAGGATTTCGTTTGCGATAAAAGCACGGCTTCAGTTACATACAGGGAATGAACATTACATAAATGTGGATTGCGCTCCTTTAGTTTAATGTGCATACTTTCTTTGCCGCACAGTGTCAGAACAGCGTTTTCATCCCCTTTCTATGGCCGCCTGCACACAAAACAAAAATATGGGCATGTGTAAATTCAGGAACCCGTTTAGCCAGTTCCCTTATGCGTTTTTAATGTACTATCGTGATGCATTGAAATACGAACAACGGAGCACATGCCGCGTATCCTAGCGACGAGCCGCGTATGCGCAGTATGAACAAGTTACGAGAGTTCGTGTCCAACCTTGGTATGAGAAGACCATCATTCAGCATGTGAGTGCTTTTGTTTGTCTTCCCGCCGCGTTCGGCGCCCACTCACGCGAGCGTTATCTAACTTTGTCGCTTCGCTGAGTGAAAATGGCACATGAAGCTATATTCCTTAATTTTTTTATTTCGTGCCAAACGTACAAAAGACGATGGTCTTTCCATACCAGATTGGTCACGAACTCTCGTAACTTGTTTCTACTGCGCATACGCAGCGCGGCACGTTCTAAAAGCAACGCTCTCCATTGTTCCTATTTCAATATATCACAACAGTACATCCAGTGCTACAGCCTAGCTGAATAAAGGATCACTTGATGGCTTTGAAAAAGCAAAAGAGTGGGTTCTAGCAGACTACAAATATCGAATTTAGTTACTTCCTTACAACTGACAGCATGCATTGCTACGCTAAGCTGGCCTCCCGACAGGAACATTGGAAAAGCAAAAATGTTAAAGACAGTATGTTTTACAACACCACTAAAGCGCACCACCCAGTCTCCACCTTTGTGTATTCATCCTACCACATTTTTATATATATATGTCTCCTTCGATCATAAATATTTGAGCTTGAATCGTGAGGGTGTGCCTAAGTGTTGCTGATGGCACCATGGGGCTTAGCCTAGCAAGGCTTCCTAGTATACCGTGCGGAATTTTTTACTTTTGTGTGGTATTTTGGTACTAAAAAGCCAACACCCAAGCCCCAAACTAAAATTTGGCATTGAATTTTCATTCTCACACTTTTTTTTTCCATCTTTCCAGGTTTCTTTTTTCACTCAGAAAACATGCTTCTGTAGCATCTATTCTTACAACTTTACCGTAAACAAGAATTCTTTAGTGACGCACCCAAGCATTAGGAAGTTTATATTGAGCAAATTTTTTTACTCATCCTTCACTTCTTAACAGGAATACGCAAATATTCAAACCTTTAAATCGAATACCTACGCCCCAGAAAGACTGGTTCAAAGATATAAAATTGAGTGTCAAGCATTGCACCACTTGTAAAGACTAATAGCCCTGTCACACGAGCGTTTTCATCAATCGTGATTGAGTCGATCCGGATTGAGCTCAATCCAAATTGGGCTCTGCTACACCACAGTTTTAATCGCTTTAGAGCCCGATCCCACTCGAACTCAATCCTGGTTTCTCAAGCGCAATCGGACGAAGGTGGTGATACTTTCGTCCCCGCTGACTAATGGCACAGAAGTTGACAACATCAACTAACGCCAGAAATTGTACCAAATAACTTGGTCCAAATAACCGTGTGGTAACATTAATATAGTTACGTATACCGCAGGCCGCGAAATAAATATATTTTTTTTGCCATCTGGAGTACGCGAGTGCAACCAGAGCAACTTCTCAATCGGGATTGAAACGTGCTGTGTAGCAGCGGCGGTGTGTCGAGTGCACTCGAGAAGTCAATCGTGCTTCGCTTCACTCCAGATTGAAAGTGCTTGTGTGACAGGGGTATAAGAGAAAGCAAAGAAGAAGAAGAAGAAGAAGACAGAGAGCCAAGGGGAAAACTAAACCAATGCATAACCTTACTAACAGGTACAGCAAGTAAGGGAAAGTGACACACATGAATAACCAAACTCCCCAGGTGGTCAAAATTAATCACGCACCAAATTTCTCAGCTGCACACCCTGTTTTGCGTCAGTGAAGTTGCACGATGCCCCCAGCAGTCCTTTGTGCGCAGAATACATGGGAATATGTGGCGGCAACCGAGTATTCCAAAAACACCCAAAATTTTTCTACCAAATACGAATGTATTGGTGAAAATCTTCTATTTGTAATATTCTATCCATATTCATTCTCTGGGTTGGTGGGAGCATATACACACTTGATACGGGCCTATACATTTCTGAAGTGAGGTATTTTTGTTTGCCTAAAAAATTTAAAATTGGCCATTGATAACTTGGGTTATTCACGAAATGCCAGAAAACTGCGAAAGTCATGGAGTTACAAAACCTTTGGTTCGATGTTTCTGCTTGGCGTGTACTTTTAAAGAAAACAAAAACAACCGAAGACTAAAAGTTTTTTTGCGGGGCCTGCTAACTAAAATGTAAACCTTCAACATCTAAACTATTTCAACGATCCTCTTTGTTCTGTTATGTAATAAACCTACTAACGGTACTACAACGCCCGCCAACTTAAGAACGAACTATGAGTTAAGTTTTTCGCCTTTTCTGCTACGCCGAGCTCAAAAACGTAAAAATCCGGTCGAAGGCAACGCGCAGTAGACAACGAAATATAACGTAAACAGAAGCAACCGGTTCTGCCACATATACGACTGCGTCGATCCGTATCGATTCGACCATTAATAGCACATTCATACCGCATGATAAGCAGGCAAGAGAAGACGCGCATGCACAAAGCTAAATAATATTCCAAGCTGGTCCACGCAAAAGCGAACCGCCAGCTATGTTTGCCGTACTGGGTGTTCGATGAGCACCGCTCGGTGAAAGTTGGCGACCTTCCGGCTCGTGCGGCTGCTCCCACTGTTTCTCGCTCATTTAGTTCAGTTGAACAATAGTCTAACCACAGACTCAATTGACGACACATTCACGCTAGCACATACTCCATAACTATAAACTGTTCGCAGCTTGAACCCTTGAACTACAGCTGTCTGCTTTGCAGCGGCTGA
Source organism: Haemaphysalis longicornis (assembly GCF_048455015.1). NCBI lineage: Eukaryota > Metazoa > Arthropoda > Arachnida > Ixodida > Ixodidae > Haemaphysalis > Haemaphysalis longicornis. The sequence continues at coordinate 54,963,011 of NW_027526361.1, read as the reverse complement.
TTTATGTCAGCCCGCATATCTGCAGAAGCCATTGGAAGCGGCTGGAGAACGCATCGCGCCACCTGGCATAGCTTTCGGCGCTTTTTCAAATTATGTGTCGCAAAAATATATTAACGTTATAGCATCGTCCCATTGAAAAGTGCAGCTGGGAATTGTTAATAAGCAGAGGAAAGTTAAAGTTTGAAAAATTGTGAGAGTTGACAAGAAAAACCGGAAACGTGTATTCGTTCTCGCGCTTCCGTTCTTCGTTCGCTTCCATGTTCGATCATCCTAGCTTGACTAAAGTTCAAATGCGGTTCCTCTGGTACCAAGTTGAATGTTTACCGCGGCTTACACGCCTCTAGGATTATGGCGGTGAGTTCGTATTCCGACACAGCTAACCTCACTGTTTGTCCCTATCAGCGTGTGGTCGATCACACCTTGCTGGGCGTCCCGAGCGTCGCTAGCAACTTCTCCCGCTGTTAGGGCCGTCACCTGAGAGAATGCCCGCGCGATGCTTCTCGTCTTCTCTTTCGGCGCAGCCCTGTAATAGCAGATGTATCTCGTCAGGACAGTTATCAGACAGCAACGTACAATCAATCACCCACTAGCTCGTTTTGCGATCTATTCGGCTGCTTGCGCTGCTTGGCGTGTCTGACCGCCTGGCGATCGCTTTTACAAGCGCAAAAATTGGCTTTCATCTTTGGCTTCAGTGAATGCCGAGGGCGGGAAAGGACTGCGGTGATTTTGTTGTGTGTACGCAGTCCACTCGTAATTTCTTTTCTGACGCCGATTTCGACCGCCCGTCTGCCTCCCTCTAGGCTGCACAAGTCACCTGGTGCAGCGACGATGATGAGCTGGACCCGGCGATGTTCGTCGAGCCGCAGCTCGAGACGCCGGATGCCGAGTACCTCGACCGGGGAAAGCTGCTGGAAAATCTGCTTACGATATCTCAGTGTAAGGCCCCACTGGCTTTGAATTTGTGTCAGCCTGTACACCAACTGCGTGCGTTGGTCACGTTTATTTAAACCATTGCAGTACAGAAATGCAAGGTATCGCCTCAGTGCCAAGCGTGTGGTGAATGTTGTTGTTTCGTTGCCACCGGCCAAAAATTGGCGTACCGGTGCAGAATTTGTGTGTGCGATTTCATAGTTGTTGTTGCTGTCATTATTATTATTATTATTATCATCATCACTTTGGCATGGAACACCACCTCGCTCATATTCTTGGCAGTTGATAGCAACCTGTATGGTCTGCCCACTGAATGCATGTGCTTATGGACTTATCCATACATACAGACGCATGTTGGCGGCTAATATTTCATAGAGCAAGAAGAGGCATGGTAAGCTTGTATTTTTTTCTGAAAACAAAACTGTTGTAAAGGCTTTTGCAGGCGTGCTTTCGTTTGTTTTGCATTTTTAAAACTGGAGCACAACTACACTTACTATTATTGCCGGTCCTGAAACTGCTAATAGTAAATATTCCCTTGTGTGTAAGCATGTGTAGAAAGCATTTGCAAGAGTGCCTCTCCAGCTTTTGCTCCTGACTCTGTTCGCCAAAATTAGTTGATGGGTTCAGCCACGAAGTGTTTGCGTGCACTTCCATAAAATTGCACAACACTAAGCGAGCTTGTTTTACTTGTTTTACTTTTTCTTAAAGGGGCCATGAAGACAAAATGCAAGTTTGGTTCATTCGAAAGACTTCCTCGTGAGAATAACACTGACACCTCCTTTAACGCAAATTTCACTAAAATGAGCTATGCAATTAGGAAAAAAGAGAACGGAATGTGACCTACTAGCTCATTTTTCGCACTAGAACCTCTGACGTATTATGTGCAGCTGTGCGATTGGCTGAGGCTAGCAAAGGCAAATGCAAGTTACGCAGGGCTTATAAGTTTGCAGAACGGGCTATTCACACTTACATTTAATCCATAGTATTTTTATCGCAGTAAGAATGATGGGGTAAACAATGGAAGTTACGAATGCACACGTAAATATAGAAGCAACAGTTCATACTGTGCGCACTATGCTTGTTATAGCTGCACAGCAGTCGGGCACTTTGGGGTTGTCTCACATTGCACTGGCCAATTGGCTTAAGCAACGTTGTCTTTCGTGACCCTGTTTGTCGAGCATACCCCTTGTTTCCTGAAATGATTACTATCAACTATAACAAAAATAAGCCAGGTGCAAATCCATTCAAAAACTAAGTGAGTGAGGACAGCAGGCCTTAGCGGTATTGTGGCGTCATATAGAAAACGGGTGGCAAATGAAACAACAAAACATGTTTCGTCGTCTACTGCAGCTCTAGTCAGCACACTTAACATTCATTTCAAATGCCTGCCCTTGATATGTCATCGCTGACGTCACGAAACACACTACTTAGTGGGAGAACCGAAATTTTGGTATAATTGGGTAATTTCTCAGCGAATAAAGCATCGTTTGTTGCCGGACAAGTGTTGGGGATCTACAAAACACCTAGGTAATCTTTAAAATACAACAAACCTGTATTTTGTCTTAATGGCCCTTTTAAGGCTAGGTGCATTACTGCAGTATTTGACAAAAATTTTAGCACATGGTGGTACACAGCACCACTTCACCAGCCCAAACAAAAATACCACTGCCTTTACTGCAAAGGCACAAAGTATTTTTAGTAAAGTAGAACACATTGCACAAGAAAACACACAATTCATTGTTTTTCGCATACACATTGAGCAGCATTGGGGCATTACGCTCAGGCATGCTAAATAGAAACGGGGTCTTGAAGTGGCTCATTAAAGCGACAGTGTCTGCTTATAGTTCTCAGGTTAAAAACAATGGCTTTCTGGGTGCCTAGACTCGGAGGTATTTGGAGAAACGAAGTAGCCGACAAGAAAAGTGCTGTGGTAGCATCCTGCTGTGTTGCAAATGCCCACATTACCTCTATCAAAGCCTAAACCATTCATTTAAAGACTTTACAAACGTTTGCAACAGCAGTGGGGCACACAGACAGACAACAAACTTCACATTAATTATAAAACATCAAACAGGGAGCTAGTGAAGAGAACAGCATAGCTTAACCACACAAAGGTCACACAGACATTCACACCTTTTAAATGGCACACCATCACCGCAATGCATCAAGTGTGCAAGACAGCTTTCGGTCCTTCATGTCAAACAAAGCCTTTATTGTTCTTTTATTCAGACAGAGACGGACCTAAAGGGAAATTGCTGCACAGTCGCAGCTCGACTAGGGCAATACTCCCGATTGATTCTGTTCAGAATAATTCTGCAACATAAAGCACAATTTTCTGACCTAATGCTTAGCTCCCGACGATGCTAAACGGTGACATTTCTTGTGACTTTACACATAGAAAATATTGTGACATTGCATATACAATATCCTTTCATAGGAGGAAAGTTTTCATTGTTCCGGGGGGAAGGGGGTGCCACCCCTGACCTCCTCTCTCTCTCTTTATACATATATATATCTGTGTGTCTGTGTGCGTGTGTGTGTGGAGAGAGAGAGAGAGAGAATAAGGGTTGGCAGTCAAAAAAACCTCGGAAAGCAAAGGGGAGAATGGGGTAGGTCATTGAAACAGATAAAGGATTTGGAAAGACAGAAGAGAAAGTTTCCAAGGTTTTCGAGGTTTTTTTGACTGCCAACTTTTCTGTCTTAATTAAACGAGCCCCTCATTTCCTATTCTGATTTGCTATATATATATATATATATATATATATATATATATATATATATATATATATATATATATATATATATATATATATATATATATATATATATTCTAAGGGGATGTATTGCTCAACGCAAGGTAGCTGACGAAAGGCCTTTAATGACCGTTATCCAAGATGGAGCGGGTTCACAGACGCGCGCCTGTCGTCTTCGTCGTCGGTGGTTTGCGTTTTGTTGTCACTGTCGATGCTGCTTTCGCGGCTGCGGAGTCTGGCGCACTATCGCGTTTCGTTCACTAGCGCCTGTACCATTCATCTCCTTTACAATATATATATATATATATATATATATATATACACACAGAAACATAGGTCGGCAGTCTACAACGCCAAAGTAGGCATATGGGTGTGGTTAGGCTCTATTTTTTACTACGGTTAATGAAGTTGAGATTTTTTTTTTTAAATATCGGGAAGGAAGAAAGAAAGAAAAACACGTGCCCAGAGTGGGGACCGAACCCACGCCTTTCGATTAGATCTCGAATGCCTTACCAATTCGGCTATCTGGGCGACTGTGTTCTCCTTCACTTTCTGGGCTATTTATATTTACTAGAAGTGTATCTGACGCTTGAGGGTGGTAGCTAGCGCCACTCTGACTACACGGGGAGAAGGGGACCTTCTTTTCCACCCCCGGGGCGTGACAGAGGGCCTTGAGAGGCAAGTGCAAGAAGACGCTTATTCGGAAGCGTTGCAGCCCCGTCGCGGTTTGGAACCAGCCTCCGATGACAATGATATTCACAAGAAGAGGATGAAAGGAATATTGATGGGGTGATTATGAGGGGAAGATGATGAAGCACAGGATAGTGCCCATAATGTACGGCCTGGTCACTGTAAATAGGACGCGTGCTCAGAACGTGCTCACAATATATATATATATATATATATATATATATATATATATATATATATATATATATATGATGCGTTGTGTTAAACCTCATAACGCGATTCTGATTTCAGGGGAATGCGGCTTAGAATCATTTGGATATATATTTATGACCTCTGCATGCAATAAAGAAACTCTGCGGGGGGGGGGGGTCACTGAAGACAGCAGCTTTTTTTTCAGGCTTAAAAAAAGCACACAGAACAAATATTTATTTCCTGAGACTAGTCTATCTGTAACATTAGAAAATGATGGTTAGTAGGCTATGTCCTTCTCTTCAAAAAAGGTAATACAGTTATTCCAGTGTGTATATTTAAATGTATTTTGTGCGCACATAGCACTCACGGTCAAAAGTTAAAAAAATAGAAAATACGGATGATGCAACAGCCACTGGTGATTTCAGAGCACTTGTCCTGCTAGGGTCAGAAATGAATTAAAAGGAATAATAAACGTGGTGCCTATCTGCACCAACAATGAGGCAGTAAGCTTTTTACCACAATAAAATTTTAAGTGAAAAGGTAAAGGCAACTCCAAAGAAACCTCAAGTGATATAGATAATGGAACTCTGGCAATTAGAGGGGGCGAGGGGGGGGGGCAGGCATCAGGATTGCCAGGGGGGACTCTGCTGGAAAACACCGGAGGGGGCTCAGGCCCCTGATCCCCCCATAGTCGGCGCCTATCATAGGTCATCAGGCTCACTCACGAGTGCACTCACACACCTCCCCACTCACCACTCGTGAGTGGTGAGTGAGCCTTGCCATCGTTTTGGACTGGCGAGTGTGAGTGCGAGACCCTCGCGCAGTGAGCCAAGCTCACCACTCGTGAGTACGAGCGCCACTCGCGGCGAGCCCCACTAACCACTCACGAATGCGCAAGCAACTCACCGTGAGCCTTGCTCATCATTCGGGAGTGCAAGTGCCACTCGTCGTGAGCCCCGCTCACCACTTGCGAGTGCACTTGCGCTACTTTCGCAATTTGTGGGGCTTACTGCGGTGAGTGCCACTATTGCACTTGTAGTCGCTGTTGGCTATTCGTCGCAGGAGCCACTCGTGCTGTGATGGTTGTTAATGGCGGGATTGCTTTTAGCTTCGGAAATATGTCGCCACTGAGCTCCTGCTAAGGTGCACCCTAGAATTAATTCTCTGGTGGCATGTTGATTTAGGAACATGATTTGGATGGCCTTCTGACGCCGTAATGCGCTAATACTGTTCGATTTCATGACTCATGGAGGGTCTGGTGCACACAGTCGCGTACGAGGGGGACGATGAGTGGTGAGCGGAGGTGCGAGTGGTGACGGCAAATAGTGAGCGTTTGTGCGAGTGGTGAGCGTGCCCACAAGTGAGTGCAAGTGGTGACGTCGAATAGTGAGCGTTTGTGCAAGTGGTGAGCATGCGCGCGAGTGAGTGCGAATGGTGACAGCGAGCGGCAGGGCCGTACCCAGATGGGGGTTTGGGGGTTCGAACCCCTACAGAAATCTTTTCCAGGCAGCACGTAAGCAATACTTACTGTTGCTTTCAGCAAAACTACCCCCTTCCCAAAATTCATAACCCCCCCCCGAAAAAGATTTCTGGGTACGGCCCTGGCGAGCGGTGAGCGTGCACGCAAGTGAGTGCGAGTGGTCACAGCGAGTGGTAAGTGTGAACGCGAGTGGGTGCGAGTACTGGTGTGCACCTAGTGAGCGAAAGTTCGAGTGAGTGCGAGTGGTGAGTGTGAGTTTGAGTGAGTGTGTGAGGAAAACATATTTTTTCTGTGTGCGTGTGAGTGAGTGCCGCCCAGTTTTGCTGAGGTATGGCACCTATGCATCCTTTATTGTTCTTAGCTGACAAGCCCACAATCAGTAGTCAGCACTTTTTGCCTCAGCCACATAAGCTAGACTGTGCCATTTCTTGGAACTTTACATGTGCAAAATACCATTACACCCTTCTTTGCTTTTAGCTGATAAACACACGATTGGAAGTCAGTAGCCTAATTTATTTCGTCCACAATGGATTTTTGAAGCTCTCCCCACACCACGTGTGACCTTAAACCCACCATGAGTGAGGGAGGTGCTGAGGGCTCACTCATATGCACCAGTACCTTTACTGCCATTGCCAGTGTTAGGTGCGCATTAGGAGGTTACTGGCACTTTTCACGACTTACCATTGTCGTTATTCTCATTATGACCGTCTTCAAGTTTTAGATAAAGGACTCCTTACACCCATAACCACATTTAAGCTCATGACACCCATCCCATCACTATTTTAGGCACAGCATTGACACTTGCAAAACCACAGCATCATGTTGACCGTCTTTGGCCCGTGTGCCGTAAAGCAGACATATCATCATCACATGCATTGGCATGCACTTGTGCCTTCCTAATGAGGAGCATAACACTGACCCCACACCTCGTTCCGCTTCTCATATCAGCCAGGGGTGGAATGAAACACCGCTGTTTCTCATAAGTACTTAGATCTCGATCCCGCTTGTTAGGCTGCTCCACTATAGTCAACAGTGGAATGAATCAACATTGTTCTCCTTGCTGATGTGTTATTCCTTTTTTACCAAGCATGTGCAAAGACCCCTAGTTTGTAACATGTCGCAAACTTGGAGGTTTCCGCGTGAACCGAGGACCCAAACAACCACGGCACTGGACCTGAGAAGCTGGTTCAGACGGATGCCCCTGATCATTTTCTCCCACAGCGGGGATGCCCGTGATCCAGGAGCGGACCGAGTACCCGTGCCCCATGTGCCGGGGCAGCTTCCAGAGCCTGGGCGACCTGGTCATGCACGAGTGCCCCAACGAGAAGCCCGCCCAGCCCGTGCTCACCTGCGTTTTTTGCACGTTCGCCACCAACGAGGGGGACCTCTTCAGGAGCCACCTGAAGGTGCGTCTCAGTCGGTGGCCGAGCCCCAACTGGCCTTTGTGCTCTTGGGTGTACTGTTTCGGACTCGCTGTGGGTAGTTCAGAGGTAGTCAGAGGATTCTCCACGGCATGGGGATGGGTGGGGAAAATGCATGCCGGATTGCCTCTCGCAGTGTCTGCAGGAAGTACAAGACTGATAATCAAAGAGCTGCGCTGTTTAGAAGGCTACAGTGCATGCCACCTCCCCTCTGTAAAGTTTCTGACAAAATGTACTGGAGAGGAAACTGACGCTGCATCCGCATGCTGTTGTGGGAACTGTGGGAAGAGTGCTTTGTTATTGGCTTTGCATGTGGTGATTCAGTCAGTGTAGAAACGTAAACTTGTTGCAGAATAAGTGCAATTATCACTCTGGGCCAGAACTGTAGAAGCTTTCCCAAAATTAATTCTTTTTCTCAAGCCATCACAATGGCAGTTGATAAACTGGATAGGTCATTGTGCACAGTTTTAGCGGAGCCTTCTGCAGCATCAGGGCTTATCGTCCTCCTGCGTCCATCCTTCTCCAGTCTATTTTTCTGGGAGCACAAAGAAGTTAGTGCAAGGGCACACTAAGTGAAACTAAGGATCGTTGCTTTGGGGTTTACTTGTAGGTAGAATGGAAGAAGTAGTGGATATAGCATGGCGGCAGCCAGCAAGAAAACAGAGCCAGAGCGTATCGCGTTACCGTGTGTTGATATGCACCACCCCATGTCGGAGAGAAGTGTGCTAGGTGTCTGTATGCACAAACGTGCAAGTGATTCTACTAAATGCCACACCACTGATGCCCACAATTTTCACACTGCTTAATTCTGCTGTCTTCTCATCTGCCACTTGGGCTACATTTTAGGCTACACTGGCTACACTCAGTGTAGGCTCGATATGGGGGGTGCACATGACACTACACTGGCTGCACTAGCGTAGCTAGTGCTTGCTTAGCTGTCTCTCATGAGGAGTACGTCTTGAGCATGTTGTATATGTGTATACGTGTATATACCCTATATATGCATGCATATACGTATGTACGCGTATGCATCCTGTGTAAGGCAGTTGAGCTGGGTGTTAAAGCAGGGGCTCGATTGCCTCCCCCCATGGTGGGCGCAGCTTCTGCACTTCAAGCCGTCGCTGCGGTGTGGCCACTGCAACCACACGTTCCCGAGCGAGGAGGTGATGGTGCGGCACCTGCAGCTGCACGGCTCCAGCCTGCCCATGCAGCCGCTGCTGGGCCTGGAGAGCGGGGCGCAGCTCACCACCTTCCTCACGGCCCAGATGACCCCCGTGCTGGCCACCAGCAACAACGGCACCCTCTGCATAGTCAACGCTCCCACCTACGTGGTGCCGGGTGAGCGAGGGGCTGGCACTGTTCCCGTCACCGCCCATATTTCTCTCTCCCTCGTATCTGTATATTGCTTTTATAGAGAGCTTTCTGTAAAAAAAAACTGTTGTTGATTCCTCTATCGTAGGAATCGGTAAAACAGAAAAGTGAAATGTGCAGCGAAGGGCGCATGATTTGCGCGTCGGTGGCTGTCTTGAGGGTGTGCTTGGCGAGCAACGTCCTGCTGGTGGGTCGCTTCGGCAGAGGTGCGGCCATTTTGGTCCTGCTCCGTGGTGTGTACAGCAGATGGTAGCGTTGCAACGAGCTCAGCTTGTGGAACGCGAGGCAGAGTTCATAGCTTGGACCGTGAACACGCAAACGCGTTCCGCTTCCCACTGGTGTTTCTCTTCGCCCGATCAAGGCGCCAACTGCCGGCGCTCATTAGCATCATGATGTACTACTTCGCTTCATCTCTCCTAGATGTCAGCACCATCCGCGTCAATGAAAAGTTTTCTTCCATTTCTCCTGTGTTCGTTGTGCTGCCATCATTTCCATGACGGATATTGCGTCAGTGAAATCTTGGTGTATCCCGGCATAAAACACTTTCATGTAAAAAAATTATCCCCCAGAATTCCAAGGAGCTCAATAGAGGCCCTGTGTGTGTGTGCAGCCCTGGAGGACTGCCACACGAGGAACACGTGCAGCCTGTGCTCAGAGACGTTCCCACGGCTGAGCCAGCTGGCGGCACACGGCCTCAAGCACCCCGAGTTCCCCGACATCCACATCCAAGGAAACTGCCTCTTGCCGGGCAGGGGCTCCCAGGAGCCACTCGGAGGTAGGCAGGGACTCTATACATTCCGGTGGAGACACTCCCTTGCTCGAGTGATTTGTTTTCATTGAGAAAACAAATTGCAAGTTTTGCTTACGGATGCATGCTGTGCCATTAGTGGTGTGCTCTGAATAGCTGCCCTTCCTTCCTCAGGAGCTCAACATTCAAGCTCAACGTTCAGCTGGCTCTGTGGTTTGGAGTTACAGTTAAACCTGGATGTAACGAACCCCTATGTAACGAATTCCTGGATTTAGCTAAGTTTTTTTTATTCCCCATTTCCAGCCCCATTGAAACCCATGTATTTGCGACCTCTTCATAACGAAGGCACTGTGATGTTTAACCTTGATATAATGAATTTGCTACTCTGATGAGCCATTGTTTTTTGCAATTTTTGTGAAAAATCGGCTGGAGAAATTCGCTAACTAAGCGAACTTCTCCCGCACCGCAAACTACCGTGCGTTTCCACCGGTGTCGGTTGTGTGCTAGGCCTGCGTGTCGTCGTGTAGTTGCGCATCTCCACTGCCATCTGTGGTGTCGGTTTGTTGGTGATAAATTCTGCTTCCAAAAAACTTTTTTTTTTTTTTTCTTCCCTCAAGACAAGCTTGCAATTTTAAATGCCGTCTCTGTCGGCGAGAACGAAGAATGTCGCCACTTGGTACAGTATCTCTGCTAGCAACCTCTCAACCATTTTCAGGGATGCAAAAAGCAACAAGTTCGCAAAAAGGCACCTTTTCAGCACAAGTTCAGTCCTTGAAACGGGTTTAATCAAGCCACCAAAAAGTGTCAAAAGGCAGAAGTGATACTTAAACTACGCTTGTGCATAAGTGGGGTAAGTGACCTTGCTTCTTTGGAGTGCCGAGTAGGGCCTAAGTTCGTGGGAAAGCAGCAGACACAAATCATGCAGTTTTTCACTGTTAAATAAATCAATTAAGAGTGAGTTCACCGTCACTTATTTATAGCATCTTGGTCTCGTTTCGGCTTCATTCACGCGAACCTTAACTCGAAACCCGCATGTAACGAAAAATTGCGAATTTTTGTCAGCTTCATTGTATCCAGGTTTACCTGTGGTGTCCTCCTTGACATGCATGTTCATGTCACATGTTCAATTCGCTCTGGGCAGTGCTTCTTTTTTAAACTCTTCTTCTGACTGTTAAGAGCACAGCGGAGGTTTGTTCCGCTGGTTCCTCCAGCAGAAACCAGCGGCGGTGGCCATACAAAGTGATGGCTTAGGTTACCAACCCACCAAAGGACCTTCCCTCCTCCTCTCTCATACCTTCCACTGCTTCCGTGAGAAATTCCTCCCCTACACCACTTTGTATGAGGCAGCGGGGGGAGCTCGAGTGGAAAGAGGAGGAGGTAGGGAGCACTTCTTATGCCTCCGCATTCTTTCCCACACTGCCTTCATGATTATTGCAGCTGTGACCATTCCAGCGTTATTCAAAGGATAACCGGCACAAAACAACAACACACAGGTAGAAGGGTACACAGGGATAGCACTGTGTCTGTCTGCACCCTTCTACTTGTGCTTCATCACATGTGTGCTGGTTATCTCTTTATTAATGCAGCGACTTGCCCAATCTTCCGTTTCAGCATATTTCGAACAGCGCTAACACGAAGGGGACAAAGAAAAAGGGACAAACACAGGTGCTGACTATCAACTAAAGTTTCTGTCAACTAGATTTTCACATTAAAAGATTGGGAGAGGACTGCAAAAGCCACCCATCCTTATTCCCCTCAGATAAGGAAGTTGGTTTGCTGGGGTCAGGGTTGTGAGTGGGAAAGGGCGACCAAAAAAATCTTGCAGCTGTTTTTATCGATGTATGCAGTCATTGCACATTACCACTATATAAATGTTGTTTTCCTTCGAATAAATTTTAGTTGACAGTCAGTGCCTCTGTTTGTCCTTTCTTTGTCCCCTTCGTGTTAGCGCTGTTCGAAATATGCAACCATACCAACTAGCTCGACTTTCGTTACGGCTACAGTTCCGTTCCAACATGTCTGCTATTGCACCGAAGACTACGTTTAGCGCAGACATTGCACCCTGCGGAGAGGAGGCCGCTTGCAGCGCATTGCTTTCCCTCCTGCTAACTAGTGACCTTGGGGTGGGTGTCTGGTGCAGCGCTCATGTGCAGCCAGTGCTGCGTGGTGTTCACCCACCCGGTGGCCCTGGCCGCCCACTCGTGCAACTCCAAGGAGAGCAGTGACGGTGGTGGCGATGGCGTCGTGCCGCCCCCAAGCCTCGCTGGTGGAACCACCTTCCTGGTGCCCCAGGGTTCCCCTGGTGGCGACCTGGGGGCGCCGCAGCTGCCCCTGGTGCTGCCTGGGGGCACCCCGCAGCAGCAGAGCCCCGTGCGGCTCTACTGCTGCCCCTACTGCCCCTACACCTCGTACCTGCTGGCCAGCCTCATCCGCCACAAGGAGGTACACTTCACCCACCGCTGCATCAACTGCGACGTGCGCTTCCCCACACAGCTTGCGCTGCTGCAACACAGGCAGAAGGTACTGAAACACTCCTGCGGGGTCGCATACTAGCGTGCAGAAATGGGTGGAAGCTGCGGCTTCTCAGGAAGATTGCAGGTGCTTGCCTACTTGTCGCCGGAGGACTTCTCTTCAAGATGCATTTGGTTGCGTGTTAGCACCACCAGTTCAAAATATTCTGTCCTGGTTGCTTTCCCTTTTGCCTGGAGGCCTTGCGTCGTCAAATTAGAGGCACGTGTCCTGCTGGAAGACCCCTTCATGTAGCCTCTCCTGAATGCAGTGCTTCCACATACTGTGCCCCCTGCTCTCTCTTTTCTTCTACGTTCCCCTTTCCTCCTCCCCCTCTCAATTTTTCTTCTGCGGTCTTAGTGCACCTATGTTGGTTGTGTCGACCTTGATGAAAACACCAGTATGTGGTGCCTTTATTCTTCTATTGGGGCAGTAAACTTCACAAAAGGTTCCCAGCATCTTTGGTTTGTGGAGTACTGCTGAAGTTGGCATTTTCTGTTAATTGCTTGGGCTCCTCAAAAACAACCAATTTCAGCCCACCCACCATTTGGGACTGCTTGTTATTGCAAGTATGATGTTCGTTGGAGTTTACGTGTAAAGTATTGCTGGGCAGTGAACGTGCCTTCAAAACTGATTGCCTCCTTGAATGCCTTCCAGGAGGTGGTGTGCTTGTGCTTGTACAACTGAGGTCCACTGCACTGTTCCCGTTGCAGATGCATGCGGACGCTGTTGCTGGCACAGCCTCACTGCCGGTGATATTACCGGCTCAGGGTGTGAACAACAGCAACGGGCCCTACAAGCGGGGGAGACCCAGGAAAAACCAGGAACAAAGTGAGCACCTTTGAATTGGAATTGAATTTTATTGAGTGACAAAACCATAAGTACATAAATGCACTCTTCCGAGTCCCATCAGGATTGTTCGAAGAGTACTGACACCAAATTTTTACGTTCTCTTTTTATTGTTTCATCTGCGTTTGATGGCCCTGCAATCGTCAGCCAACACTTAAAACACTTGAGCTCATGATTACAGTGGAATCCCGATGATACGATTCTGGGTGATGCAAGTTTCGGGATGATACGAATTTCTGATAAGTCCCGGCGAAATCGCATTGTTTGCAACGGGAAAAATTTTGGCTGTTACGAACCAACGCCTGTATAATCCTTGCCTAACGTGTGAGCGAAAAATGACCAAACAGCCACTCTCCTGTTGCTCTCTCCTACCCTTTCACACTCCGTAGCCTTCCTGCGTTCTTTTATGTCCACCAGCCAGCGCCGCTTCTCGGAAACTATGCAAAATAGTTGACAGTTTGTCTTGCGTTCCCCAGGCAGCGCTCCGACGCCTTCGAGGCAAGGTGACAGACACACGCTATAGAAGTGGGTGCAGTTTTCGCGACTCGCGAGCAGTGACGTAAGGTGGGATGTCCGCCGGCACGCACCACATAGCGGATGAGTGCCTGAACTAAGCATCCCTACCGCTCCCATTGGAAAGCGGGCGACGTGTTAGGCAATATTTATACAGGCGGCGTTGTTACAAACGGACCCGCGCGGCCTGGTGGATGATACGAACGTGCCGGCGAGGCGCCTGACTGCCAAGCGAGCAAGTGACGGCGACGTATGGGGTCTCTCTCCCCTCTTTGTAGCTCTTTCTCTAGGAACGGCCGGGCTGTTTACTGCTCATGAAAACGCGCCGCAGAACCACCCGCATGCTGCGTGCGGCGCGGCCGGCGGCGGCAACATGGCAGCTGCTTCGGCCACGAAGTGGTGCGGGGCGCTCGAGCAACCGCTTCTAACCGCTCTTTAAAATGCCACTCAAGGCACACAAGAAGTCGCTTGTGCAGTTAAGGAGCTGATAATGTGGACGAAAGCAACACTATAAAACATCATCCACCCACAGAATATCTGCCGGGATGGTAAGCCTAAACATATCCCCAGCCGGCTGTCTCGAGCGCTTCGAAACTGCCGCCATGAGGCGCACGCCTCCCCATTAACACAAGTCGTCAGGCTCCTTCCACTGTCAAGCGCGTTGGGCACGATTCTAACGTGCGTCGCACAAGAATCGTGATTTGTGCGTGTCGTGCAACGCCGACACGCACAAATAGCGGGCAAAAACGCGCGTTGCGGTTCACACCTTCCGTTGCGGGTGTAGGGCTTGGGCACAGCGAGTGAGGAGACGCATGCGAGGATTTACACGCTCTAGAAAGGACTGCTCAGTAACATGGAGGTTAAAAAAAGCAGAAAACATCACGTTTTTTTTTTTTCCAAGCGAAAGTAAGATAAGAAATAAACGAAGACTTCTTTTAGGGCTCAATTTTTTGGTCTGTGTTGGTTCATACGAATTTTGGATCATACGAATATTTCTCGCGGTCCCGCAAGATTTGTATCATCGAGATTTTACTGTATTATGTAGAACGACTTGAAAATCATAAGCTTCAGTTTCCATTGCTGTGAGCCCGATTGGGCATGTATGACAGGACCACGGCATTACGTCACCATTTTGTGCAGACATATAAACACTGTGGGAGGCTGGTGGAGGCGTTTTGACCACCCCGCCACTGAAACGCTTAGGCTTACCATTGCAGTTGATATTTGATGACTGCTTTCAATAGAGGGGCAGTTGTGACCTCCACTGATATTCTAGGCCACATTGTCAGCTCCTTTCCCACATGTAGAACTCCGTGTTTGCAAGAGTGCCATTCTAAAAGAGTGGTTGCACCAGTAGTGCTAGATTTGTGCCTCAGTGCCTTGTTGCCAATCGGTGAGTGTTGCTTGGAAAGTGATGTCACGAGTTCCTGCCAAACATCGGAGACACTTCACTGCGGCACCTTCTTTTACTTTCCATGGGATGGCATCACACTGCTCTCTGTTTTTTCCGTGCCGCTCCCCAAGCTTTTCTGCTGGCGCGATAGACGAGATCAAATTAAAGTATGTTCCAATCGTCCCAGGCTGTTCATACTTCAGCACAGTTTTTCCGTTTAGTAGAGTACAGTATTCTTGCGCATATAACCTGCCCCTCCATATAATCCGCAACCCCACTTTCAGCCCGCCGGAAAAGAAAAAAAAATCCTCGCGTATTGCCCCAGCATTTGATGCAGGAAAGGCTGCACCAAAGCTACTGCTCAAGCAACACATCACTTACTATATAGACAGAAAAAGCGTATATTTAGCAAGTAAAATACACTGACTGCAAGGCGAAAGTCACAGTTCACTTATTGTCACTGCTCTCGCTATAGAGCTATCACTTGAGCATGCTCACTGTTGTGCGCAAGGTCTTCCCTGTCCTTGTATGTTTTGCGCAATCGCTGCCATGGGAGGCTTATTCAGTGCTACAACGTAGGAGCTTCACGCCATATCGCGCCTTTCTGTGAAGCTACACTAAAGGAAAAACCCCGCGTATTACCCGCACCCCTACTTTGCCACTGAAATTTCCGCATATTTTGGTACGGGTTATACGTGCGAAAATACGGTAAGTAAACTGTATATTCGTACAGTTAAACCTGGATGTGACGAAATTGACGAAAGTTCGCAATTTTTCGTTACATGGAGGTTGCGAGTTGAGGCTTGCAGGAATAAAACCGAAATGAAGCCAAAATGCTAGACATCAGTGAAGGTGAACTCGCCCTTCAGGGACTTATTTCACAGCGAAAAACTGCATCAGCTGCGCCTGGAATGCTTTTGCCCAAGCTTAGGCACCATACGGCGCTCCGAAGAAGCAAGGTCACTCACTTCCGTATTAACAAATATAACTTTAAGCATCACATTTGCCTTTTGACTCTTTTCGGCACCTTATGCCAAATTTATGCTGAAAGGGTGCCTTTTTGCGAGCGTGGTGCTCTTTACCGCACTCAAAATGGTCGAGAGGGTGCCAGCTGGGATTTTGTATACCACGTGGCGATATTTCTTGCCGGCGGAGAAGGCTATTCAAATTGTGTGTTTTGCTTGTAACTAACATCAAGTTCTGCACTATCTCCCTGATCGTCGAAACTGGGAGCTTGTTTGACTGATGGGAACTCACCGAACATGGCAAGTGCCCATCCCTGGCCAGATGTGCGCGCATTATTCGCTGTGATGTGTCTTCCTCCTTTACGTCCGTGTGTAGAGATTTCGACGCACGTTAAAGATTTCTAGGTGGTCAAAATTATTCCAGAGACCTCCAGTGCAGCAGCACACCTCATAGCACAGGTGTAGCTTCAGCGCGTTAAACCCCACAATCAATCAATCAATCTTGCTTCCTTGCAGTTGAAGTGACGAAGGTGGGACGCGTGTGGCACTGCAAGACGTGTGGGGTGACCCTGCGGAGGGGCTCGGATGAGGCCGCCTCCCACAAGTGCAACATGTTCCAGTGCCCCCACTGCAGCTTCATGACCCACAAACCCAATGGGCTCAACATTCACATCAGCTTCGCTCACAGCTTCAGGCAAGTGCAGTTCCAAGACTACTTCTCCACTGTCCAGCGCATCTTATCTCTTTCCGAGCCATCTGGGTACAATCCTTAAACGCCTGCAAGTGTCGTTGCAATTTAGAGCTTCGTCTGGATTGCGAAAGATTGTGGCCACTCTTCTCTCGGGGTATAATGGTGCACCGCACTGCAAATGAGTGGCTGTTGTTGCAATATTTCTGGCTGCTTGTACATAGGCTTCGAGAAAGGACAGAAACCAGGGAAAAGGTTGTGTGCTTGTATGTATTGCTATTTTCTGGATTGGCTGCATTGTGCATTAAAGGAATTGTGTGGCGGAAGTTGTTTACAGCAATAATAATTAAGCTTCCAAGTGATAGGTTCCCCAACCATCAGTGAATTGCTAGGTGGCCAGTGAAAGAAGTTTTCTCTCCAAAGCAACAATCTTTATCAGCCGTACTGTTCTTGCGGCTAAGAATGTGACCTGTGACATTATGCTCAGCAGCGCAATGTTTCAGTTACGAGACCACATGATTCCCAGAGTTGCTAGACTTGGTACAAAACACATCTGTGCTGTGTGACGTGTAAAATGAGCCAGGTTTTTTCATCCCAAACCTGCCACGTGGTTTCAGGCAGTGCAACTCTGTGCAGTGAGCTTATTAAAACTCATTGTCGGTGCCCATCTAATGGTGGCCAGGCCGTAGCTGTGTAGTCAGGGCTGCCCGCGGAAAACAGCGTTCTTTGGTGTCTCGCTGGTTCCATCTTTGATGTGCCGGCCGTGTTGGCGAGTGTGGAACCCTGTGGCCCTGTGTTCCCCTCAGGTGCACCAGATGCGGGAACACGTTTGTGAGCAAGGAGGAGCGCACGTTGCACAGCACCTACCTGTGTGCCAACCGGCCCTTCAAGAGCATCTCGGAAGAGGACATTCCGCTGGCCGTGCTCAAGCGGCACCGGGAACGCAACTCCATTAGCAACGATGAGCACAAGTCCGAGCAAGAGGCGGGGCCTGAGCAGCCCCAGCCCGAGCGCCAGCCTGAGCCTCAGCCTGCGGCGGGCGAGCCTGTAGCGGCCCCGCCCAGGAGGGGACGACCGCCCAAGAACAGGCTTCTGCTGGCCCTACCTGCCACTCCTCAAACGAGCCAGGCAGAGCCGAAAAACGAAACCAGGAAGCGCGGACGACCGAGGGGACGACGGAAATAGCCTGCCTAGAGGTGAGAAGCCACGTCCTCTTTGTGCTCCCTTGTGCCTTCATTGAGAAGCCAGTGGCCGCTATGGTGGGGGCACGCTAAGATCAGATAGTGAGAAATTACTGGCAGGTCGTTTCTTTTCGTTTTTAGTTACACTTTGGATAGCATGTTTTATATCAATGTGAATGCGTTAACTGGCTGGTTGAGCAAAGAGACCAGTGTTCCTAAAAATTGGGGAGGTGAATTTCCATTTGGTGCGACGTATCGCGTGGCTTTATAGCACATTACTCAGACATAAAATACATATTTGCCATTACCTCACACGACAGCACAGCGAGAGCACTCTTTGCACATTCTGCCACACTCCCTGCTGCCGTCTGTGCTCCCTGCCTCCGTGCCAAACATGCAGCAGCACTCGTTGCTCACAGTTGCTACATTCGCATTTTCAGATTCTCCATCGGAACCGTGTTGGGGTGCCATAGAAGAGTAGTTAACGTCAGTTTAGGTGGCTATTTTTGAAGTGCTGTATCTCCAGAAATCCACCACTTAGTGCAGCCATTTTGGTATCGTTAGATAAGTCAAACCATCGTCTTCCATTTTTTGGGCGCCTCTTTTTTCCGTTGCTCACTCACAAAAGAACAGCAATGAACAGCAAGAAAAGACGGTGGAACGAAGCAACCCA